>NW_016690479.1:550174-625847 GCF_001604755.1 Lepidothrix coronata
AGGTGAAAAGAGGAATATCAGATTGAAAGTCCTTGCTGCCTCTCAGCTAGTGAAAACCACTAGAATAATGATACTGTGCCATGTTGTACTAAGCACAATTTCAGAACAAAAAACCCTTGCATTTTTAGCAAATTCATCATTGAGTTTCTTTAGGTCAATTGAAATTCAAATCCTATTTGAAACATAAAAATCTGATTTGGAAGTAACTTCAAAATTTATAAAGATTTGATATACTTAGTAAATAAGGAATACAGTATTTTCCAGAGCTCAGGTGAAAAAATACCCCCTATCTATGACAGTCTGCATCTCTTAAGTAGATCTGAAAATGTAAATGGAAGAGGTTAAATCAACAATGAGATAATTTTAACAATTTTCTAGTGGATACAACTATCACAATCTTTTAAGAGCTGCCCTGTTGTTCTGGTTTAACCCCAGTAAGCAACTAAGTATCACACAGATGCTCCTTCCCCCATTCTCTGCCTCCCCACCCCAATGGGGGAAAATAAAGTAAAAAAAAAACAGTTGTGGGCTGAGATAAAAACATTGTAATATTTGAGGGGGAAAAAAAGCAAAATATAGTAATAATTATAATAGTAATTAAAAAAAAAGAGTAAGAAATAAACCCCAAGAAATACAAGTGATGCCCAATACACAATTGCTCACCACCTGCTGACTGATGCTCAGCCCATTCCCCAGCAGCAACCAGCCCCTCCCAGCCAACTCCCTAGTTTAAATACTGGGCATGACGTTCTATTGTATGGAATGTGTCTTTGG
Source organism: Lepidothrix coronata (assembly GCF_001604755.1). NCBI lineage: Eukaryota > Metazoa > Chordata > Aves > Passeriformes > Pipridae > Lepidothrix > Lepidothrix coronata. The sequence continues at coordinate 550,949 of NW_016690479.1, forward strand.
TCATTTTGGGTCAACTAACCCGGCTGTGATCCCTCTCAGCTTCTTGTGCAGCAGCTCACTGACAGAGCATGAGACACTGAAAAGTCCCTAACTTAGGCTAAGCCCTGCTCAGCAACAACCAGATCAGTGTGTTATCAACATTATCCTTGTCCTAAATCCCAAACACGTCACTGCATCAGCTACTAGAAAGAAAACAAACTCTATCCCAGATAAAACCAGGACATATGTAAAGCTATTCCAACCTGAAGGTTCCTGCCAGTCTTTGCACACCAAGATATTAGGACACTATGACACTGTGCCAGGTCTGCACATGCTAAATGGGTTGTCATGGGCATAGAACCTAACCTCAAACTTTTGTTTAACACCTGGAAATTCTCTGTATTACTTGAGCCATTCTCACCTCATCCACAGTACACTGCTCTGCTACCTCAGATACCACCAGATACTAGTATTTAAAAGGGACCTGACTTACTGTTATTCCCTTGAGTTCCATACTCATAGGTTATGCACAAGTTGCATTAGCAGTAGAGACAAGACCCTCTGTAATCTCCTTGTTCTCTGCTAAGAAAAGAAAGAGTAAAACCAAAGGCTTAGAGATTCATCATCTCCCATGGTCTAGCTAAAAGCAGTAAAGAAGTCCAGTATCGTCAGAATCTCTGAATCCTGCTGAATAGAGATAGCAAAATAAAATACATTAATTCTGTCAGCTAAGGACAAGTTTTCAGCTTTGAAACACTGTATTGAACTGAGTCATTCATTCATCAGGAATAATAAAAAGTGCAGGCAACAACAGGACTTTTCAGGGGTAGGAGATCAAGGAATAGCGGGAATAAGAACTTTCGTAAAGAAGCAGCTAAATTGTCAGTCAGATTGGCCTGTGATGGAGATCAGAGACAAGCCAGGGACAGAGGTTTACAGAGCTGTCAAAAGATGGAAATACCTGAGAAACAAGGACAGCTGTTGTATGGACCAAGCACTATGCTTTTCTTATGTCCAAGTGAAGACTACTCTAGTTCAAAATCTTATTACTACTACCTGCATTACCAGCATCATCGTTATCGATCATTATAATTTTCAAATGCCTGTGTGCTTCTGTGTCCCTGAAACCTAGCTGAGACCTGGACTCTTCTTTTCAGGAGCAGTCAGCTGGACTGACATCTCACAGTCCCTGGAAACAAGCTAGGTAGAAGCTATGACCACAGAGACCGGTTGCCTACAGGCAAGGAGGCAGTAGCAGTTTTTCCAAGGAAGTGGAACAAAAGCTGTGCTGTGATTTGCCAGTATTATTCCAGTCTCACACAGAGTAAATATTCAGAACACTTTTTTTTATCTGATTACCTCAATGTCTGTACTAAACTTGTGCTTAAGTCTCCCCAAAGGCTTACAATAGGTTGGGTGCTGCTGTTAAGTCAATCACCTGGACACTTCTCTGCTTATAAGCAGGAAAGCACTGGCTAGTTCCATTGGTCAGAAGATCAGTTGAAAACTCTGACCGTAACATTTGGAGGAGAGCGTATATAAATGCAGAATACTACAGAGGGGACAGCAATAGATTTCACCCTCAGTTCATCAATGAATACTTAATAAATTTCACAACCATTTTTTAGCAGTTATTTATGTGTGTTTCAATAGAATAACATCAAATTGGTAGGCCTTCTGTTAGGATGAGAGAAACCAAATTGAATTTGGAAAGAAAACAGTAATGGAAGGAATAAGAATGAATTATTTCTATGTATTTTTTATTTTTTAATGGATATATGATTGATTTATATTTATTAATATCTTACCTTTGGGAACAATGGAATGATCCTCTTTTAAAAGGACATTTATTTTAACTGGTATAGTACCTGACATATGTTTAAAAAATTAATAGGATGGGATAACCCTCAAAAGGACATAAGCTCCTAAATCTATCTGGAAAACTCCTGTAGGTGCCTGAATCTTCTCTAGGTGACTAGAGAAACTTTTTCGGCCACTGGCTCTAGGTGGCCCTGCTTGAGAAGAGTGGTTGGACCAGATGACCTCTGTGAAGGAGCAAGATTCAGGATGGGAACAGTTCCAGGCATGGAGGAAGATATACAGCAATTGACAGGACTTTATTATACGGACTTCACAGTTTCTATGTGCTTATAAATATACACATTTTATGTTGCCCCTATATTTATATTTCCCGGGTGTGCCCAGGCATCCCTGCTTCCCTGCTCCCTGCTTCCCCACTCCCCTCTCTGATTGGATGGAGAAGCTGCAGAGAGGAGACAGCCACCATTCGCCCTTTCCTTCCCCGGCTCCTCCCTCGTTCCTCCCCCTTTTTGCCTGTGTCCCTATCCCGATTAGTCCCCCGTTTGTCTGTCTCATGCTCCACCCCATGTTCTGGTCCTTTCCCCACCTGAACTGATAAAAAATCCCGTGCACACCTCATTAAAGCATTCCATCTCCATCCCTACCTTGTCTCCGGACCCATCCGTGCTGTGTCACGGCCCCATCCCCCCTCAGACCATGGCAGACCTCCAGAGCTCCCTTCTAACCTTAACCATTCTATGATTCTCTAATCTAAAATTTATATTCTAAAACCTCATATTTAGATTCTAAAACCTCATATTCAACAGCTATAACTGTAGAATGCCTCAGTTTTCCCTGAGTAGGCACTGCTTTTACATATTACCACCGTATATGCACAGCAACAAAAAGTTATTTGTTTCTTTTTTCCACAGTATCTGTGAGACCAAGTTTAGTAGACATTAATTGCACACTTGCTGGCTGACACAAAGTGTGTTACAAGAGGATATGTTGTTTTCTCCAGCTTTATCAGCAAAGAAGGTCAGATTCTCCAGATTTTGGGCATGTCCCATGTAAACATTCATCCCACCTTTGTCTTCCATACCCATGCCAGTGCTGTTAACTCAGCTTGTTTCTGTACTGCAGCCCAGTGAAGCAAAAGCAACACTCTAGTCCCTCCTGGTTTAGCTATTTCACTCACAGAAAATGATTACATGTTCAGCATTCAATATTTAAGCATGACTTCACAGGCTAGTGGATAGGGAAAGAATCTTTGATTATATGCTCTACTGAATACTTAACATAGAGTAGTGATCATTTACTGACACCTAGTTTCTTTATTCAATGGAGTGTGCTATATATTGGAAGGAAGTTTTAATGTTTGTTGCTCCCACAAAAATGTATTTATTTTATGGAGGAAAAAAAGACAGTTTCAACAGGAAGTAGTAACAGAAACCTATTTCCTTATGTTATTTTTGTACTGTGTGGAAGTTTGGAGGGAACAATGAGAAAAGGAGGACAGGAAGCCAAACTCTCTTCCTCTTCTAGCCATGCTCTTTCAGGGATTTTTGAATAAGCAACTAGCGTCAGGAATCAGTGTACAGGAATGGTATCCTGTAATTGGGACTTAAAGGTCTGGGTTTAAGCCCTGTTTTCACTGTGTCTTATTAGGTACCTCAATGTCTCCTTTTGCTGCCTCCTGTTTTTAATGGATCTTATCTTTAGAAATGAGCTCCTGTTTCTGTTTTTGACCTTAATTCTTAGCACCTAATTTTCTTCAGGCATAAGCACTGGAGCTGGGATGGGGGAATTCCACAAGGCGGCAAAATGCTTTAAAGAATTAGTACAATACTAACCATTGCAGTGCTTAAATCTTTTCATGGATCTAAACCCAAATTACTATTACTTTCAAGAAAGGGTATAATTTGCAGTAACATGTGAAAATGTTAGATGAGGAAAATATTTTATTGCGGTTTCCTAGTTCATTTGTAAAATACAAGGGTCAAAAACATCTTGTTCTATGTCTAAGCACTATGGCAAATAACAGAAAAAAGCTTCAGAATTTTCCCCTCACCAGGTAATTCTCTCTCCCTGGACTAAACTCTTCAATCCTAGTGTTCACTTGCTTTCTTCAGATTATGCCTGTTGGTACTATCTGCGACCACATATTTCACAGTTCTGCTTGTGGTTTTCTAGGGTTACCATCAAGATTATGCAGGGAATGAGTTGATTTAGAAATATATGGGTTTTTTATTAAAACAATTGCACTCTACAATGATTATCAAACTATGATTATTAAACAAAATAAATTTCAGATCTGCAGTCAACTGTTGCTTGTTTACATATTTTAAACATACATAAATTGGAAAAGGAATCTCTGATTATATCAACTAATTAGAATCAAGTCTACGAATGGTAAGAGAGTATGCCACAGGCTTTTCTACTTAAAAGTAATTTGAAGTATCATTTGTAATCTTCTTTATATGGGATAATAGTACTTCTTGTATATACTTGAGTGGATCTTTTGCTGCTTTTTAATAGAACAGATTCATTTTTTCAAAACAGAGATTTCAGTTTCTGGATATGCTTCTCTGTTTATGCAGGTGGGTGTATCTGATGGGTGAGCCTAACTGCAGCACTAACTTTAGCTCTGAAGCTAAGAGAAAAAGTACTCCTCTCAATTGTTTCACTTTAAGGCATTCAAACACCAGTGGACATTATTCAAAACAGATGTTCCTTATACTAAAAATTTTGGAATCCATAACAAAGAAAATTAGTGTATTCTGTCACCAGCCATTATTTATTACTTTTATTTAAATGAAATAAAAGTTTAGTTATACTGATTCTTCAAATAAAATGGATAGCCAGTACTGGTGTAAAATAGGACAATGACATTTTTCCAAGTGTCTTTTCTATTTTCTTTCTTTCTTCCTTCTTCCTCCTTTTTATTCTGTTACAACTGAAGAAGTTAATGTTGCTGTAAAATACAGAACATAATCATTCCTTTCATGCAGAAGCTTTTTTCTTTCCTTGCTAACAGCTCACATAATTTCACATGTGGGTTTTATTTTGTACGTAAAATAATTATGTTGAAATTAATTTATATAGTCACATCAATAGAGAAATCTAAGGTAAATATTTTGATTTGCATATTTTATGCTCTTTTTTTTTAAATATCCATTTATCTTTTTATTCTCACCGCAATGAATTTAAAATCAGTATTACAATCTTCAGTGCTAAACACCATCCTTCGAATCTGCTTGCTCTAAGATCATTAGGCTGTGACTGTGAAGAGATCAATTGCCAATTCCATTGTTAGTACACAAATAGTCTGAACAACCACATACTTTCAAAGCATGTAAAACTCTTCACTGCTTTTACCTGGTATATATGTTTTAGTTCTCCATCCCAACCGACATACGCAGAAAAAGGAAAAAGGGTGTGCCAGACACTGAGGAGTAAGGCATTCTTGAAAAGGCCTGCACTCCAATAGATATAATTTTCATTTTATTTTCTTGCTAAGCATGCCCTCTGTTATCACTGGGTCTCTGCCAGTGTCACATTTTCAATATGTGTTACTTAGGCAGTCATCATTGCTTGAATCTTTCACTTCTTTGGCTTTTTTTATAAAAAAATGTTTAGTTTAAAGTCACAAATATTTTCTTAAAAGTAAATAATGGTAAATCAATTGCAAAACTCCCTTATTTCCAGTGTGAATTAATGAATTATAAGCCCCTGAAAATTGGGAATTATATGTAGGACCTGACAAGATCCTACGCTATTGTGGTACAAATACAATAGTGTATAAGTAGCCTACCACATATTGTTATGTTAATAAATATGTACAAGATCAATATGGGATTTTAAATTCTAGACTCACATAAACATTATGGTAATTAATATACTACAATACACTTTCCTGAAATACAGCAATGCTTACACAAATCTCAGGCAATATGCTGTTAGAATGTCACAACTAACTAGAAGAAAAGTAAAATGCATACCAGTATAAATTCATTGATGTTGCAGCTTCCTCCTTTTACCTTTTGACCTTGTTTTTATTAAAACTTTGCTGAATGTCTGGGTTTTTCATGTTTTATAAATGCTCTGAATGCTAAAATAATTTAAAATGTTTTTCAAGAATTGTTACCTGATATCTAGTTACAGCTAAACATAAAATAGAATGCATATAGTCTTGTGGATACTGTTGGTAAACAGTCAAAAGCAAAATAATTACTTCGGTAGCATTTCATAATTTTATTCTAACAAAATCAAAAAGATATTGTGGAGTTCCCTACGAAACAGGTGAAACTCAGATAGTAATTAAAGTCAGTAACATAAAATAGGGTTTCCTAATACTGTATTATGAAGTAGAGAAATAAAGTGAAGTTGTAAAATAGTATGTTTCTAAATGTCTTTGGATCTCTACAAAATATTTTAAGACTCTTCAGAATGAAAGCCAAACTATGGTTTTAATCTGACCATTCATTTACTTAGTATGAGGAGAAGTCATCATGGCCATGAATATAACACTGGAAACAAAAATGCAGAACTTTCATATCTCAAGGGACTGGCTTTTTTCTCTACTTCAGATTTCTCATCCTAAAAAATCTTCTTGTTTATTTAGAAAATACTGGTACTTGATGCTTATCTTATTGGATAGATTAAGGTTTAACAGTGATGAGGCAGATTACGTATGTTTAAAGCTTCTGAAAGCATATATTTCTAAATCTCTCTAAATTAAAGCAAGTAAGTTAAGGTATTTGGAGAGCTGTCTATAAAAACTGTTGAAGAATTTTTGCTGTACTGAATGTACACTTCGTATAAAGTATAAGTTTTCAGTGTATGGCATGCTACACCATATCAATGCATATGCAAAACATACAGTATTTTTACATTTCAGTTCAGTCAGTGAAAAAGTAGAAAGGGACCTCATTTCAAATCCATCAGCAGTAGTCAAAAAGTCAAAGTTATCTTTATAGCCTTTTGCAGTCCTCAGTGTTGTCACGCTCAGGAAAGAATCCAGACTGCATCATGGAAACATAAAAGCCATGTCCTCACTAAATCATGAGAAGAGACAAATTTAAAGACTGGCCTTGGAAAAAGAGAGGTTCCACTTCTTGCATTTTACCTTTCTCAAGACAACATAAAAATATCTTTATCTTCAGTAGCTAAACTGTATGTGAGTATTAACTATTCTATGAACAAATTCCCATTCTCTAGTATCTTGCTCTTAACTGACAAACATAGATTATGCAGTCTCTTTCTCTCTCTTCACTGTTTTCATTTCATGGGCTGTGTGACCTTCCTAAAACAGAAAGTCAAAATAGAAAGCAGTAACAAAAAAGTACTAATCCCAAAGCTGGGCTGCTCGACATCTGCCTGAGAAATCCTGCAGAAATATGGGTATATGGTCTGTGAAACAAGGAATAATGATGCAGCCCTAAAAAAAAAGAAGTGAATAGATACATTTATTCTGTAGTGATACTTTTTAAATTATACATGCAAAATATTTAGATGATCTGTTAAAAAAATTGATAATTAGATAAGATTAGATAATAAACTGAGATACTGTTTTCCAGTATACTGCTATGTTTCATACACACATTTTCCTATTTAGTATATTGTCTGAATATGGTACCAGATTTTTCCCCAGATACCACCAGAGAGAACAGTGACATCATCTTCTACACCCAAATACTCTTTCTACAACTTTACCTATACCTCAGTTTAGCCAAATATTTCGATGTGTGTGGCAATTAGATACTTTTGGGCTAGGGGACCATAGTGTTAACACATGAACTTCCATTAACCTTACAGGAAAAGAGAGTTGCTTAGTTCTAGAAAATAAGTATCATCACCATAGGAAAGTCCAAAAGGCAACGAAAACCACAGAGTGTGAGGGACAGCACTGGTGGCATATAGTCGACAGTCATGAAGGGACTGTGTCACATTTCCTGTGGGGGAGAGAAGTAATAAGACTTTTAAAATGTCATATATGTGTGATTAAAATGTTTTGGTTTTCAGTCTCAGTTTATTTTCTTCACTGTCATTTGGTCTTGCACGGTGGAAGGAAATCAGCATGGCTTAGCAAGTGCTTACTTGTTTAGTTATATCATTGGTCTTTTTGTCTTTTTTTTTTCCCAACATGTTTCTATGTAGCTGATTTTTTCTTCATGCTGAATTTTCTTTTTAATAGTGTAAATATTTCAGCGCTATCTTTGGGAAGCAAGCAGATGTCTTCATTGTCACGAAGGAATGTGCTCAGAGGGCAATTATCTTCTCTGCTTTTCCTTAGGCCCTTAAAAGCTAGACAGCCAATGTAGTCTTATCCATGTAATGAACAGGTAAGTAATTTCAACATTTCTGGAAAGCATAAATAATAATACTTGAAGGCATGTTTTACTCCACCCACCTGCAATGTTGGAAATAGAGGGAAATAGTATAAATGTACCAGATCACAAAGAACTGAAAGTTGCAGAATTAAAAGATGTATTCTTGGCAAAGTAATGAAACAGTTCAGGAATCTGGGGGCTTTGAAGAAGTTAGAGTAAGATTTTAGCATGTGTTCCTAGCTGAATATGTGTTTTTATTGTCCCCTGTAGCATGAGTGCATTATCTGGGCACCAGAGAAGTGACCACAAAGCTTTTTTCCTTCAGGCACTGTTGAGTAGGCAGAAGGGAAAGGTCAGTAGATGATGAAGTTTTCCTTGACAGGGTGTACAAACCCATTAACTTAATTTTCTGGCACAGTTCTTATTTGAATTTCTGATAGCTACATGCCTATATTAACTACTTGTCTGCACAAACAACAGCCTTATTAACTGGTTTTGCAGAGATATAAAGAAAAAATATTTGGAAATCTCCCTCCATATCACACATAAGACACAGCATTGCTTCAAGGGAACTTCTATTCTGCCTCTGCCTTTCTGTACATAGTGACAATAAATAGGAGTGTCGCTTCTGTACCAGTCAATTTTATACTTTCCATAAGCATTAAATTCACTTGAAAGTGCTGTTCTTTTATGGAACCACAAAGGATGATATTTATTATAGCATTTTAAATCTTCACTCAAACATGGTAATTTTAAGCCTTTTGCAAACAGAAAGAATGTGCTGTCTCTCTACTTCTGCTATGCATAAAAGGCATTTAAAAGGAAATAATTCCTGAGAATGTAAACCCATAGAAAAATAACTGATTTGAATGTGATCTGAAGAAAAATATATGGTTGTTATATTCAATTTTCATGCATGCACAATTCCTTGCTCCATAAATTATGTCATATTTTCTGTTTTAGTTGTAAAAATACTGTATACATGGATATTCCACTTTTTTAAAAGCGTAGCTCCTATTTTATCAAAGTAGTTGCCAGTACATGGCACAAACGTTTTGAGAAAAGCTAATATTTTAAAATAAAGGCACTACACAAAAGGCTATAATCAGACAGTCAATAAATCTGCATCTTACATTTCCTTTCTATTGCTGTGAGAAAGAGAAATAAAGGAAAAAGCCAACCGCAGTCAATAGCTAATTTCACTAATAAGACTAGACGGTAGTCTGGTATCTGTATGTCTATGTGGTGTGCTCACTTTGGATGACTCACCACATGGGAAGCTATCATATAACAATTGGCTGAACAGAATAGGTTAGTAAAAGGGGAATTATGGGAGAATTTAATGTATTTTGAAACTCAGAGTACATGCAAAGTACTCTGTAAATAACACAACTTAGAGAAGCTTAAAAATAATACACAAAATAATATGGGCTCTCAAGAAAAAGTTTCAAAAATATCTGTGTTACAAGGGCAGCTACAAGAGACGAATAAAAGAAGAAGCTGCCATCTCTTGCTTCAGTAGGTTACAATGTAAGAAATTTATATATTGAACCATTTTTAGATTAAATTGAACAACAATGCTAACAGTAGTAAAACGAGAATTTCCTAAATATAAACATTATTTTAATATAGTTCTTGGGGTTTGTTATTTAGACCTTCATAAATCAACTCTTTTATGTTACGGTATTATAACTTCAAACTCTTATAGTGTCCTGCAGATCTAAGGAGAGCAACAAGTGCAGGTGTCCTCAATTTATTAAAACAGAAGCACCGTATTTCACTGATGTACATTCTTGAGTTATATGTATTTACAAAGGAAAGATAATTGTGTTAAAGAGGCATACAGCTCTTTAAGAAGAGAAGAACAGAAATTCATCAGCATGCCAAACATAGTGATCAGTTCCCTCCCCAACTCAGTTACAATGAATATAAATTGAGAACAACAGGAAGTAGGCCAGCAGGAGGCCCCAAATGGAGCCGAAATTAAAAATAAATACCGTGGTTTAAAAAAGTCCATTTTCTCATTCTTTTTCTGTAATAAATCCAGTGGAATACTGATAGCAATTGCAGTTTTCAATCAAAAATCTGTTCAGAGGTTTTTTTTTATCTTAGAGTATTATTTCAAGGATAAAAACACATTGAAGAGTTGTACTGCAGCTAAAATTAAGCAAGCTGATTTGTTTGTTTATCATGTATCTGAGTCACAACATTATCCACTGTGATGAAGACAATTAAGAAAAATTAAATTAACTAGATTTTCATGGCTAGAGGGCTATTCAGAAAGGCAAACCCACAAATAGAACCCAAGTTATGGACAAGTTCTGAAAGAAAAAAGTTAAAGAAAATATTTCCAGGAAACTAAGACAGATAGCAAAGAAGAAGTTTTGGCATTCTTGCCCGCCCCACCACCTTTACACATATTGCATATCGAGACAGCAGTCAAGGGCACGTAAAGCAGCCTGATGTACTAAAGATCAGGTCATAGAGCTGAGCACACATTCAGATATTCTGCAAACACAGGCTGCTTCTATACCAGCAAATTAAACATGCTTGAGAGTTTTGAAGGCAGTGAGATAATTCATAGAATGGCTGGCATCTACACTAAAAAACTGCCAAGACTGGGTAGCTGAAGGCAAATTGCCCACTGGGTATTCTTCTGAGCTGCTCTGACTGACAGACCATGCCAGGGAGTTGTTGAGGGACATTAAGAGTTGAAACAGGCTGAATGTTTTTTTAGAGAGTGTGCCAAAAATTGCCTAGCAAGGACAATCACATTCCCATGCCCTGAAGCATTCCAAAACATATTAGAACTGACTAGTATAGATGCATCCAGGCAGACTTACACAGGAAGTGTTACACAGACACAAGAGCCTGAAGTCTTTAAAACCTGAGCTGGGAGTCAACTATGAACTTCTAAAAGTGCTTCTTAGCTCCAATTTAGAGCTGGCTGTTGTCACACAAAATATTTAATGACAGTCAATCCTAAAATTTTTTACACTGAGGGTGACTGAGGACTGTCACTGATGGAGACTGTGGTGTCTCCATTCTTGGAGATATGTAAAATCCATCTGGACAGGATCCTGGAAAAAATGGCTCTAGGTGATCCTGCTTAAGCAGAGGGATGGACCTCCAGATGACCTCCAGGTACGCCTCCCAGCCTCGGCCATTCTGTGATTCCGTAAAATGTTACCACTCCCATGTCCCAGCAATTTACCCTTCCTGAAGTATCGGCTCAACTGCTTCTGAGATTTTTCTTTGAACTCAAACAGGCGCAGGAGTAGAGAAATCTAGTGTAAACTAGTTCACGAAAATGATTGGGGTTAAAAGAAATCCTGCCACACAAATGAGCAACAAACCATAGGGCAGGACTCAAATCTAACGGCAACAGGTGGAGAGCAGAAATGTCATAAACTTCAGTTATGGTCAAAGCTTCTGTATCATGAAACTATGGCCTCTCTGAGACCTTAAGTTCATCTCACACAAGAGAAAGATACTAAAATACTTGCTTCCTTATACTTTCACCTGGTCTAGTTTGAAACAAACTAGGAGCACTTGCAGTTGCCCAACCACGGACAGCTGCTGACAGGCGCTTCAGGAAGCTGAACAATTTTGTTACTGCCTCATTTGAAACACAGTGCCTCACTATAACAATGTAGATATCTGAAACAGATGCTGGCACATTAAAAGTGTATAATGTGTATGGCCAGTCTTTGCAAGCGAAGATTTTGGGAAAGGTCATTAACCCTTCGAGCCTGCGCAGTGGATTTTTTTTTTTAGGTGAGACACAGTGTGTGCTGAACTGAGCCCACCCTTTAATCCTGAGGTTCATCTGCCAGGGCCGAGCAAGCTTGGACAGTGGCAGTGAGGGTCTCAGGATGTAGGTTTGTTTAGAGTGACCTTCTCTTAGATGGATTGCCACACAGGGCTAACGAGCTCCATCTGCCCGGGGGGCTGGGAATCGAACCCGGGTCGCAGCGGTGAGAGTGCAGCACCCTAACCACTAGACCACCAGGGGCCCCCTACATTAAAAGTAAACATAAACTGATTTCATGAAATCCCCTGTTTGACAAGGAGGACAGATACTGCTGGCAAGATGGAAATGCTGAATAATACTCATCTTTTAAGTTTGGAATCAGAGTCCAGAATCCGGCATCCTCTGTGTACACTGATCAGGATTTAGTGTTTTTAAAGGCCATCAAATGTACCTAATTTTGTGTAGACATGAAGGAAATAGAAAGGAAAACACAAAGGAAACATGAAACAAAAGAGAACATCATTCTCAGTATTCTATAGCTGAAGGAAATTCCTTTTCATCTTCCAGGAGTGTTTGACTATACCCAGGATATCCTCTCTGAGGATATCCTGTAAAACCTCTACGCTCGGACCTCTGGTCACAAGAGTCATAGGGTCTTATGACAAGGAGCAGAGTTGTAATTCAATAGGGTATTTGGATGGAAAGGAGAAGGTGGAGTTATCATTCCTCTCAGGACAGAATTTAGGTTTCTACTTCATTATTTGCTGCCTGGTTATATGAAAATCAGGTATTTTTCCTTGTAACAAAAAAGTTGTTGGTTGTTTTTATTATGCATATAGTCCTATGTATTTTATGCTCTTACAATTAAAAACATTTTTATTATGGCCATCCATATTGTTTTTCAGAGTATGGCATTCCATCTATTGACAATTTCTTCTCAATATCACAGTCATCAGTGAATTGTACTTCGATAATTTTTCCTAGGTCATAAATAGAAATTTTAACCGACATTGTTCCCATAACCAATATCAGAAACTTCCACTGACAGTCTCTTTCTAGGTACTCTCTTTGTGTCTACTCTTTACCCAGTATGTGATCTTTTTATCATTCCTCCATTACTATTTCCATTCTGCTGGCAAACTAATAGTTTTCTAAGTGCTAACATTTTGGATGACTTACTGAAGTACGAGCATGTAAATTTCAGTTGAACTCCTATGTAATAGATTTGCTATACAGTAAGTATAGTTTGTAAACTTACAAAACAATTTCCTTTATCTTGAAACTTATCTGGTTTAGCATTAAAAGATATGAGCTAAATCTGGCATCATTTCCTATTGGCAAACCCAGTTTGCATTATATTTTGGAGTTTTGTATATAGGCCAAATCAATAGTTAATTTTACTATCAGTGCAAATACATCTGTCTAGACAGCAACTCAGTTCAAGATAGAGAATTGGAACAGAAAACAAAGGGGAGAAAGAGACTAATGCCTTTATGTTTTCAGTAATTCTATACTTGATAAATAACCTTTCTTCCTCAGTAGATAATTGTAATCTTATAAGTATCTCATGCTTCATGTGCTATTTTGAAGGCAATAAATGAAGAAAAGTTAATAAGAAGACAAATGTTACTTTCATAAGAGTATGTGTAAAAGAAAATATAACCGCATAAGCTTATGAATTACTAAATTTATTCATATTTTAATGCTAGCTCAAAAGTGGAATTTGGGTGAAAAATGTGCAGAGAAAGGAATAGCTTTGCAATTCCATCTGTGCAAGAAAACACTCATGAATAATATTTATTATTTTTTCAAGTGGAAATGGTTGCCTGCATGAATTGAAATAGTGCTAGTGAAGTCAATAAATAATTTTTCTACATAGTGAACAGATAGCAAGGCCAACAATGGTCAAAGAAAGACCACATAAGAAAAAATTACTTTATTGGCACAAATCTCTATTAACATTTTTCTATGTTCACATTTCTAATTTGTTAACATCCATTTGCAGGTTTGTTTTACTTCTTTGGCTTTTTCATCTTCATGAAATAATCTTTGCTCATGATTCAGTTTTATGAAGTAACCTTGAATTGACAATCATTTTCAAGGGACTGAAAATGTACTTCCAGATCCATTGTATTACATTAGATTCACTCAACAGTTCAAGTGCTTTTGACAAACTAAATAAGACACCCTAAGCATATGGATTTTTATCCTTTCTGTCATAACTGCTTTTCCATGTCATTTCACAAAATATATCTAAAGTTATATACCTATTTTCTAATTTTAAAACTTATGAAATGATAAATAAAATCCTTATGTGCATAGAGGTAGCAGATTCTCAGAGTCTTAAACTAAATCCTAAATCACATGCATATGAACTGACAAATCAAGTGGTATTACAAGCTTTTAGAATCAGGAGCCAAGGAGCTGCAACATGCTCTGGGACATGCTCTGGTACCTGCTTTTGCATCTTTACACAAGATTCAAATGAGAATATCTAATTAAGATGCAGACTGTGACATCTTTAAATTCTTCCCTATCTTTCTGTAGGGTATATTGAAGAGCATATTTGTTCAGTTCTGTGAATATTTCTATGTACAATTGAATATTTTGGTAGGTGTGAGTCATAAGAGTACATGCAGAAGTTGATTGCTGGGGAGGATGTGTGTGCACCCACGTAAGCTACTCAGAGTGAGTAGTATCAATATCTCACTGCCCAGGTCTGAACCAGACTGTACTCGCTCCATACTTTTGTGCTAGTGCTCCTGACAGTCACACAACCCTGACTCAATACTCCTACTTCTCATTCAACCTTAATGAATGCAAAGAAGTCAATCAACAGCTGTTACTTCTTCCCTTCTCCCTTCTTCATCACGCTCACATGCAGAATCTTCCAAAATGAAGTATTTGCACAAAATGCAAAGGACATCCTTATATTCATGATTTTCATTCATAGATGTACAGCAGGCTTCATAACTAAATCCAAAGGAAAAAAAATTGTATTTTTTGAAATGTGAACTTCATTAAAATGAATGTTTATTTGAATACTGAACAGCAAAACTGCTTATCAGAGGTTCAAACTGAAAGCTCTTCACAACTGGAGGAAATGCAGGAGCAATCCCAAACTCTGAGAGCTTCATATTCTTTCCTGTTGGTAAGTCATATTTTGAGCCCTACCATACATTTAGACATGCAGACTGTCACAGGTGTCTACATCCTGTATAAAGTCTTCCTGGAAAAGTTGTATCCTGTAAAAACTTCCAAATCAGTCCCACTGTGAGGAGGACCTTGACTAGACGACCTTCAGAGATCCCTGCCATCTTAAATTATTGTATGACTCTATGAGTCATACTGCCATACTGCCATTGGGTTGGACTGATATTTCTTGCAAAAGATGACATTTATTTAAAATTTTGTATGCTAGAGCCATTAAAAAATATGATTCTGGGAAAAGTAATTTTTGAAAAATCCTATTAAGAGTTGGTTCTGTTTTTTAATTCAGAAGAAGGAAAAAAACTTAGAAGGATAATTGTTTGTGAAAAATGTATTTGTTAAAAACATTTTTTCAAAATACTGCTTTGATATATAGCATTCACCAAAATCTTTAAAAAATCTTTCCCTTTCCATTTTTAATAAAAATTTCAGAAAATAACATTGATTATTTTTTTCTTTAAAATAAATTTTAGATTAAAAGTCAGTTTTCCTTAAACACATTTTTCAATTACATAATTAATCTTCAATATGTATCACTGCCTTTTTTGGTATGGTTAAATTAGTCAATAGATAGTGTAGTTGTTTTCAGAAGCTACAGTATTGGATATGAACCAGTTTTGCCATTTCACAGGAGAGCAATTTTCCTCCAGATATAACATTCTATACCAGCATAAGCTGGTTAACATCTGAAGCTGCTTAAACTGCAAAGAATACCAATGATCCAGATTTAAATAAGATAATATGATTGCATGCCATCAGGGCTATATAGCGTGCTGTTTTCATGTATGCTGGCATCAGAACAAGTTAGCTTCCCTCACAGATTTTAATATATTTCAGTCAGAGAAAAAATTCAGTACAATAAATATCACAATTTCTTGTCTTAGTTTTACATTAAAGGATATGTCATTAGACTAATTACAAAAAGGTAGTAACTTAGACAAACTTCCTAGGAGACAGATTCTCATTATGGGGTCAAGGAAATCAATTCAAGAAGAACAAGTGACAGTGGCAAGCTGCTGACTGAGATCTTCTAATTTGACTAAGAAAAAAATAGTTACCAAACTATTCTTAAGGTGCAAGTGAATTGGTTCCTTCCTAGTTATTGTCTCTAAGTTTACAGTGACATGAAAGCATGCTTCAAAAGCTGGAGTAGTCTATTATTCTTTTTTACTTCCTTCAAGAAAGAGTATCAGACAGGATCACTTGCTATATTAAAATGCTAGGAATAAAAAGCAAAGAATGAAGATTTCATGACAGCAGAATGAAGATTTCATGATAGGTTTGCTGAATGCTGCAGATATGTAGACTGCAAAAGAGAACTAATAAGAGAAAAAATAGTCACATATATAAAAGGATCCCACTTGTGGGAAGAAACACTGTCACTCAGATTCAAGCATAGGCAATACTACTGTTCCCAAAGTAGAAGTCCTGTATCAGGTGGCCTCAATACATGGAAGATGAGCCAAACAGAGCTGAAATAGCAATAGGAGTATTCTCATAATACAAAAATAGTGCTCAAGTAAGGACAGGGAGAACAATCTCTTCACATGAAGGAACAGTAGAGCTGTAGAGCAAGGAGCACGATAACAAGCAACAGCTGGAAACTATAAACAGCATAGAGCAGGACTGATGGAACTATGATATAATAGGTACTTTCCTAAGAACATAGAGGCTGCCTAGAAAATCTGGAAATAACATTGCTGTCATCAGTGTACATCCCATGAAAATTTCACAATGCAAGGGACAAAATAGGCCAGAAAAATATACAGTGATATTCAGACTATATCTTACATTTAAAACTAACATGGGGCAAGCAATGAAGTATTGCCAGGAAAACAAACAAACAAACAAACAAAATAAGTGAAAAAACCACAAAACTACTTCAAGACAACATTTGTGCAAAGCAAGACAGCTGTGAAGGTCAGGTAAGATACTATATGGGCTCAGAGAAACAATGTTGGACATTTAACTCCAAATATAAGTAGATTTTTTTCACATAATTTCATTAAGAAACAACGATTAATGGTATATCATTAGGTTCTAGACATACTGAAGAAGCCTGGTTCACCTTCTTGATAAAATACGACTTGGCAGAGGCTGTTTAAACTATTCACATGAGAATGAGGACTACTTAGGCTAAGTACAAAAAAGACTTAATCAGAAGCTCCAGGTGCACTCTGATGTCTGCATGTGGGAAATTAAAAAAAATCAAAGAGGTCAATAATATGAAATTAGATATCACTTAGTGGACTTGGATTAGATTTAACAAGTGCTAAGGAAGCAACAGTCTTCATCTTCTCTTGCCCAAGTCATGGCTCCTGGGAAAGGGGCTGACGTGGTTTCACAGCTCCTGCATCCACATGCAGGCTGCACTGTGCCATCAAAACACAACAGTGTTTATAGCAACAGCAAAACACCTCCTATTTTATATGTATAGAACAATATTTATGCATGGGCAAAAATATATGCTTTCTACAGCTAATTAAACAGTAATTCTGGTATCAGAAAATAAAGTATTCTCAAGACAAAAAATCCCAGCAGGTCTTGGAATACTGCCTCTTGTAACAGTCCTAACCAAGTTTGGAAGATACTGCTCCAATGAAGAAATATTTTCAAAAGTTAAATAGATCTCATAATTACATTATTGACTTCTTTCCTAATGCAGTCTGAGGTGTGGAGACTGTAATGGATTATTGAGTTCAACTTCTTAATTTTTCCAAAAGACTATACTTACCATATGAGTAGGCAAAGAGTAGGTGATTTAGGAAGTATGTATCTAATCAAAGATATAGCAAGAGCCAGCAGAAATAGGATAATATCTCTATTATTTAAGTGTTAATACATTTGTGATATCCAAATATCCATTAAAATAGCCATTTATTTGAGAAAGGATTACATTATATAGGTAATACTTCATAACAAAAACATGAAGTAATCTTCCAATGATTGTAACATAGGGGTGCTGAGGAATTCACAAGAAAATAAATAGAATTGGTATCCATTCCTGTTTTGGCAGTGGTAAATGGGCTCCCCACCTACATTAGCAACAGATACATCTCTTAATGCTTTTAGAGCAATTCTCACACACAGCAGCTCTCAGTAAGCTAAAAACCTCTTTCCCTTTCATTCATGGTATTTTACAGGCAATCACTCTACTCTTACTGCATTAATAAGGACTAAAAGAAACAGCCATGAGGGATTCACATCCTAGCAATGGCATAATGCTAAAAACACATCTAAGCCAGCCATTTCTCAGAGGTCCTCTGCAGCATTGCATTTTCCTCCCTTTATCCAATAGCACAGTAATCTAATAGCTCTTTTTCACCTGAGATGCATTCAAATCCCTCATTGATCAAATAAATCTGAGCTGAGATCTCTACCCACCAAAAATAAAATAGCATAGAGGTGGCCTTCCTTGCCATTTGGAAAATCTTCTTGAATGAATTCCTAAAACATAGCCAGACAATAAATTGACTCTAAGTTTTAGAGCTTAGACAGATGAAGGAAGTATTCCCATCTCAGATAAAAGATTTGCTAAGAAATCTGAAAGGCAGATCCAAAGAGACTGTCAGAGTTAAAGCTGAGGAGAAGGGTGAAAAAGAATTGGACTTACATCATCTACATCCATAGTGAGTGCTCTAACCAGCCTTTTTTGGCTATGCTGTATGCAGAACATACTCTGCTCAGAGTGCAGTAAATAATTGTTGGGTCAGATCGTGCAGAAAAGCTAAAAGAGGTCCCTAGATTATGGATCTTGTGCATACCAAGAGCCATATAGAGAAACAGTATATGAGAAACATTGATCTACTCCCCACTATCAAAAATTGATTGCTTTTGGAAATTTTACTGCAGAAATTGAACACTTTCAGCACCTCAGGAAACATTATGACAACATTAACTTATAGGGTGGTTATGTGCTCAGGATCCAAATTTGAAACTAGTTTGGCAGAGAAGTTAGAAGAGTCTCAATTATTTGTAGCTGTAGTTCTTGGCATACTGACTGGATTTTTCTACATAAATAATTAAATAAATAGGTAAATATAATACCACAAGCCCTCAGGTCTCACAATTTCAGTCATAACTAGTAGGTGACCTTCTTTAACAGATATAAACAGCCAAAAATGCAACAGCTGCAATTTTCTTTAAAAAACTGAGCACATCCCAATCAGGGTTAACAGACACTGTATGGAGAGCTTCAATTAAATAGTTTCTAATAGAAGTTGAAAGAACAGTGGGAGTCAAGCTCCATACTGACTTAATGAAAGTAACAATATCAGTATTAGCCAGCTAATAATGAAAGTGTCAGCAATTGAGATGTATTCAGCTAAAGAAAATCAGCAACAACAAGAAAATAAAGAAAAAAAAAATGAACTCCAACACTCATTTTGCCATAAATGTTTGCATCAAAGGAAGTTCTGACAAACCTGCTGTTACATGGGTTGGATTGCAGTTACCTACCTATATGCAGTTGATTGCATGCCTGTGGAAGAACAGCACCTTTTATTACAGTACCATGTCCTAAATGCAATTGTTTCAGAAAAACAGAATCTAGCAGCTTGTTTGGTAGTCTGCCTTAAGCAGGTAAATTCAGGCTCTTTTACAGAATTTGCAATGTTTGAAATGAAGAACAACTACTATACTGCATAACCTCACAATGTTTGTTCATTTGTGCACTTTCTGGATTGAAATACATAAATTTGTTGTGGCTGATCATTACTACTGATACATAATTTGCAGTGTTTACAGTACCTGCAGCTATTCAGGCTATATAGAAATGAAAACAGATATTTGAAAGACATATTAATTTTCCCTGATTTGATTTGTCATGCTGGTTTTCAGTGTACAGATCAAGGCTTGACATTTTTGCACAGAACTTTGTCTACAATTATTGCGTTAACTGAAGGGCTGCACTTTTACAATAATTGTGAGGACACATAGTAAGCAATAAAGACTTTAAGAGGACTTATAAACTGGGTTTGTGTAGTTCATCTATGATTATATTGATTTTCCAGAAAAAAAATGTATTAGAAGACAATATAGAACTTATTTATTGGAATCATTAATTCAATAAAACTTTAACTAGCTCAACTTTCAAAGCAGTTCAGTGCAAGAGACACCAAACCTCTGGAACAACAGGACCCAGTTTGCATGTGTCAATTTTAAGGCTAAAAAATCACTTCTTAAACTGAATTCTTACACAACAAGGAAAGCAGCTTCTAAACAGGTCACAGACAAAATTTCTCGTATACAGCCATTCATCCTCTTGCATTCTTAGCATTGTACAGTTTTGATGGGACTATTCCTGACAGGTTGGATGCATGAAGCCTCTGAGAGAAGGGAGAAAACTATGTGCAACTTAGAACCACCACAGATTGGTTCTTGGCCCATTTTACTTATTTACTAACACAGCTAGTTTACTTACTTACTAATACAGTTGCTACTAGAAAAAGTTATGTTGGGAAAATCACTACCTTTATCAGAAAACACTCCAGAGGAAGCCTTCAGAAATTAAACATGCACAGGAAGGCCATCAGTTCTCTGCAGAAAGCCTTGGGTCAGTTGCTGATTGAGCACAAATAAGGAGAGTTATACTGATTTTGAATGAAGTCAGCAGTACTACGATGATTTCCATGTGAAAGAGATGTGGTCCTCTGCTTCCTAGTACAAAATCATCTTCATATAAAGTCTCAGTTTAAACAGTTCAGAGAGATTTCATTTGTCTGGAAAAATATCTTCTGAACTGTGGTTGTTTTGTTGGTCTCTGTCCCCAGATAAAAAAGGGATAAAACAGAGAGGAATGGAGCTAAGTTAAAAGTACAAAGCACTTCATCCATTTGTTCCTACAGAGGATCACTAAATGCAATAAATCAGGTGCTGTAAAAATCTTGGGGGAACTGCTTCAGAATTTCACTGACAGAATCACGATCTGCTTCTTCCATAGAGTAACATAATAAGAAACAAAAGCCATGATGTAGGCCAGAGCTTTGAATGGCAGAACACAATTTTAAACTGGTGGAAAGGCAAACTATTTTAAATTAACTACTTTCCTCTGTATTTTTAGACATCTGTAATTTAAAATAGAGTTTTAGCCTCTTTTGGGCAGCTAATGATAGGAGAGGTATAATGGCAAGCCCTTTCATGGGTTTTCAGATCCAGTGTCCAGTCATTAGCTGCCAGGAAATACATGACTTAAAAATTATTTTATTGCTCAGCTAATATAGTAAAACTTTCTGACATCATAAACATTTTAGAAAACTGGTACATTTGAGCCTTCTATGTATTGAACTGCTGTTCTATTACATAGCCTTTAGCTGCTCTGTAGTCCCTCCTTTTCTATTGTTTCCTATTTTTCCTTTTTCAAAATGAGAATTGCCTCATCTGTAAACTTGCAGTTGCAGTCTGTCCTTTTCTATGCAAACCTACATTATTACAAATGCAGATTGACACCTCTGATACAGAAGACTTTTACAGGAAAAGGAACTTCCAAGCTGACCCTCAGGAAAGGGGAGTCTGGACTAAGAAAGGGGAGTGTTTTCTCATGCATTGGTAATAATCCAATTCTCTGTGGAGCTCTGTATGAAAAATGTAACAGAAGAATGCATGAATTTTGAAAAGCAATTAGGTGAAGCTTAGTAGTTTTGCACTGAAAAGTAGCTCAAGTGCGAAATACACACAGGCTTCATGTGGGATCTGTTTAAGAGAAGGTGGAACTCCAATAGCTCTGACAGACTTGACAAGTCTTTCTGGTTGAGCACTGCATTTTGGATAACCCTACCTGGGCCAGGACGACTAGAGACTGATTTCAGAGGTTTCTGAATGGAGCTCGGGGAAAAGGAGGATTGAAAGACCATCTAATGAATAGTAGATTTTGCAATTAAAAACTGCAGCAGCCTCATAATGTCAGAGCATTCAGACTTCTGACTTGAGTCAGAACTGAGGAAAAGACTCTTCCATACACAAAGAAATTACTTGGCCATGGGTATATAACATGGGCACAACAAGGAAGGAGGATAAATCTTGCAAATCCCTAAAAAAACCCTTTAAAAGTTGCTGCAAGGTCATATTTTTATTTTATTGCTCGATTTCCCAAAAGATTGCAACTATACTTTGGGGGTAGAAAAAACTGATTTTCACTCAGACCTATTTGGGAGAGAGAATGCTGACATTTATTCACGTTCTCTAAGCATAGATAACAGAGCTACATCTCTGAGAAACTGTTACATTTGCAGTAGCTTCTACAGATCTGTTTCACAACATGCAGGGGTAGTATTTACCGTGTTTCATCAAGCATTCAATCACATACTTTCTAAGACTAGTTAGTTAGATCAGGCTGTAAATTGAACTTGCATTTGCTGACTATCCATAACCCCTTCCATTGTTAGTCAAAGGACTTAACTATACTAAAGCACTACCAAAAATCCTGCAAAGCCACATACCAACAGGGATATATTAAAGCTGATATAAAAGCCAATTCTAATCTCAGTCATTGATCATAGTTTGATTTCTTTAACATCAGTTTATCATGGAATATCTGGGCAGAGACTTGGTCCCCAAATTACTTTTTACAAATAAGAAAATTGCATTAAAAGAATTTAGAAAATAAGTCTTCTCTTTCGGATTATGCAACTGTACAGTTTGGGTTATTTCAGAACCTTGATCTAAACCTTTGGGTAGTATTTAACCCACAGATAGTGAAAAGGTCTTTGGTAACCTCCAGCGCACCACATATTTCCAGTGAACCACTGTGGGAATTTAATTCCCAAAGAGAATACAGAAACACCTCAGGAAAGCTGTGACTACCCGAGAACTAACTGAGGCAACTAAACCCTTTTAGGCCCTTCACTTTTAAAGGATATTAAACTCACACAGAAGAGAAACAAAGAGGATTTTGCTGGCCAAAAACTCATTCACAGAGCAGAGCTCTGGGAAGACATAGCAACAACCTCAAATACCTCAGTTTTTATTTTGGGGGAAGATTTCTGTTTGTCACACTAAAAAGAAGAAATAGGGCTAAAGACATTTACATGTCTCATGTCAAGCTGGATAAATTCAAAATCCTTGCCGTAAATCCCTAACTGCAAAACGAGTTCAAACCTGAGCCTTGAGTGAATACACAAAAAGCTTAAAAAAGGATCTTAAAAAGCATAGTGATGCTTGGCTATGCAGTGGCATTTTTCCTGAGAATTTAATAATGTATTTGCCATGAGCCAAGTTTAAACCAGCTTTGCACTTCATGTAATGAAAAGCATTTAGGTCGAATGACCTCCCAGATTGGCTGTGTGATGACCATATGAGCCAGTAGGAAGGACATAGAGGTTACATTTGGGTATGTGCTGATTTTTAGTAGATTACATATCTATGGGATCTTATTTAAATTGGTTGTTCTCCTTATTGATTCACTGAGGAAGTTTCAGTCAATGATAAATTTCTGCTTCACTGTTATTTTCCATGCCCTGGCCTCCAGAAGAACTGCATCTGATCAGACTTGCACAGACTGAACCAAGGGAACAGACTCACTTCTCAGCAACTTATGTAGCTGGTACTTCCATCTGCTTTGCCACGGGAGTGAAGACATCAGAATATGGAAGGAAGATTTGGAACTGTTTCCCTCGCCTTCTGAATTACTCAGGAAGCATTTGGAGCCAAGACCCTCTGACAGATGACTGTTTAACTCAAGTCAAATGTCAGTGATCAGTATGGAGTATTATGTGTCACTTCACAGAGCAACCACTGACCAGCTGATTTAAGATGATCAGGTAGATCATCCCATATTTACTTCCCTAATCAAACGGAACCATGATTATAATTAACCATAAGCATATTGCAGACTTTCAAAACCTATCTTAAAAATGTAAAATGCAAGTTTATATTTACATTAAACTGTTTTATAAAATTATGTTAAATATTTATGTTACTATTTAAAGTCTCACACACAAAAACATCCAGTCAAAACAACTTACTCCATATCTGACTTCAAAATATGTATGGTGGGACTTATTCTTTGCCACTTTCTTAATATTCTTGTGTTCCTCAGAATTAATACATTTCCATAAATTTATCCAGGGGATGGATTTCTAACTACATTAACAGACTGACATTTTCACTACATTTTCAGTCAATACTTTTTGTTAATAAGGGGCGGTTTTCCCATGTTACACAGAAAAACTTCATACAAAATGAATGTATCCAGGGAGATATATGTGTTAAGGTGTTTGCATAATCAAACAGCTTTTCTTCCAACGTATTTCATACAACCAGTTTATTCTCTTGTCTCTGTCCTTCTCATCACCAACAAAGAGTGTAAATAATGTTCTCAATAATAGAATATTATTGAATCTACACAACTCCTCAGATATGGTAATGATCATTTAGAAAAAAACACTGGGTTTACTTTTAAAAAGAGTTATATGAAGAGGTAGTTATACAGGGATATACAAGCTGACACTCTGGAAACTGATTTGGGACTGAGAAGATACTGAGTCAAGTCTCAAGATACTGAGTCAACTTCTGACCCTGCTTTACCGTCCTATTTTCAGAAGATCATGTTCCTTTCTTGTTTCATTTCCCATTCATTTCCCATTATTTGGAAGACTGAGATAATGACCTCTACTGAACAGATATATAATAAAAGAATAAAGTACTTTTTGCCTGGACAATTTTCTATGATGACTGATCTGGGAAAACTGGTATGAATCAAAACACTAAGAAGTTTTATTTATCCATAAAACATCTGGGTTACTTTGTGAAACTCCTCTTAGTTCAGTAAAAATACTCACTTATGTATGTAAGGCTCAGCGTTATTAGTAAAGTCTCTGCATTGGCTGATGGAGGTGACTTACAGTTTCAGTGCTTTTATGTCTGTGAAAAGTCTTGCTGCTGAGTCATATCAAACTCCTGTAAGGAAGCAACCAAAAGGGCTAAAAGTTTATGTTGAGACCACTTCACCAAGTACGTTCCAAGCTTGAAGGTTTTGCGCTTGATGTATGCATCTAAGTAGATCCTTTCATGTCAAAGAAATGGCAGGGCCATTCTTCCCTGCCTTTACCTCATTGTCATGTCTCCTTTTCAATTCAGGAACATAACAAGATCTTGAAAACATAACATTGTGAAATTATATATTCTTTGGCAAAAGATGCTACCTCATCTTGCCCAATTCTGACTTCAGCCATTTGACCAATTTCTATCAGAAAAGTCTTTGATGACAGGAATGATATTTTATGCTTCATATGCAAGATAGAAAACTGGGGCAGCAATGACTGTGCCATAGAGCTGAGGGAATCATTCAGAGTTAATAATTTATTTGCTGAATATAACTTCCTTTCTTCTTTTTTGAACAGATGTGAAAAAGCATCTTCCTTTCAGCTGCAAGAGACACAATGGCACGCTTGAGTGGGTCACTCAGGGTGAGCAAGAGGCCACAATACACCTTGCACTGATGTAGCTTGCCTCCTTGAGGAAGCCCTTTGAGAGCAAATCTTTAAATGATGACCCACCCTTTGGTGTATGGCCACATGTATTTGCTGATTTGTCACCCATCCAGGCTGACATGTAGGCTATAGAGCACCTGAGGAACCTGGGGTTCTCTGCTGTGTACACCTGAGACCTGGTTTGGCCATTCACAAAGCAAGAATCAATAGTGCAAGACTCATGTGTAATAAAAGGTACAGATCTGAACAGAAACCTGAGATTAGCTTAAAAATTCATAATAAAATAATAGTATTTTTTTAACATTAGCCCAATTTTCTCTGCAAATATACTGCAATTTACTACAAATGTGGAATAAAAGAAGACAGTGAAGACTAATTTGATTTTGACCTTTTATTATTTATCTGTAGCAACAAACAGAAATAGGGCTTTTGTTTGATGCACTTTTTTGTCTATGCGAATACAAGCCTTGCTACAAAAATCTAGCTTCGTAAATTTTCTATTCTACAAATATTTCTGCCCATGTTTGGTCATATTATAAGACTAATTTGACTGTGCATTAAGTTATGAATATAGAAAATGTTTGTAGGAACAGATGATGATGATGATGATGATGATGATGATGATGATGATGGGTGACTACAGTTGCAAAGAACAGCAGGAGATTTTAGGCAAAGCATTGCAGCTAGAATATAAGCAGCATAGAAGCAGTCATGTTTTCTTCTTTGTTCTCTGCTGGGCACACCAGAGCTTAGAACCAATAGCTTTTTGTTCATTTTCAATGACCGCATATTAGAACTCCGATATTACTTTCATTGGTATCACGCACTATTCAGTAACAATACATATTTTAAGCAGACTCTCAGTAAATTAATTTCCTAGAATATTCTTGGAAAAGTAGCACAAAACAAGTTAGAATATTGCCATGGAAAATTCAATGGTTCATTTAAATAAATATTTGCAGATTTCACCCCTTATTATCTGCTTAGCTATAATCATCTACAAAAAGGAAACTTATAAGTATTCCTTTTTTGGTGATCAAAATGGAAAATTTTGTTAATACTTTTTAAGGGTTGAAGGTCTTCCTGGAAAAGGAACCTGAATTTTCTGAAACTCTTCCATGTATACAAATGTATATGTCTACTCAAATCATAGATACATATCAAGAAAAAAATATATTTTTAGGTACACTATGTATAAAAATCTACACCAACTGAAGCAATAATAGAATTTCTGTAAAAGACCTATATAAACTACCCTGAACTATAAGTTTGGAAATCCTTTTGGAGACATAGTTATGGAATGGCTGCAGTGAAGACAAAACTGCTGTTCAAATCAAGATAAGTATTACTCTTGAAAACTGTAGTGACTGGAGTGCCTTCTGCTCTTTCTTCCTTTTCAGGTCCTTCAGCTGGTGAAGGTCTCTTCATGTCACCAGCAGCAGCAGCCTTCACCAGAGAAATTAGCAATTGTGTCGACTTTGAAAACACAGAGAAATGTGTCTTTTGCCCCACAGAAAAGTAGGGCAAAGGACTATTTTGCTATGATCTACTGCAAGCATCTGCCAGGTGGATACATCAGGGACTTCCAGAAAGCCCCTTAGCTGCTTTACAGTTGTTATTCTATTCTGAACGCAGCAAATCACTGGATAGCCATAGGATCTGAGAGATGAGTATCAGATAAATCACAGCCACATTTTACCAATTTTGGCCAAAACTCTGGGGGCAACTGCACTATGTCATCTTTAAAATAACTTTTATCTCTTGCTGTAATAAATTAGAATATTTTTAATCTCTTGTTGCAATATATTTAGCCTACCATTGATCCACTAACACTTAAAGTATGATTATTTTAAATGGTGATGACATTTTAAATTCTACTAATCACCAACTGTTCTATTTGACAAATGTTCTGGTTTGTCTTTTATTTTCAATGAAGCTTAAAATAAAAAATCTTTCTTTTTCTTTCTGTCATTGTTTTTGCACCAGTACCATTGATGGTTTCATTCACGTCAGCACAACTCAGAAATGAGTTTTAGATGAGTTGAGCTGCTTTTGCTGACTAAATTTGCAGCAGCAAAGTGTAAAGCATTTCAAGTTCTACAAAAGCAGTCTTTTTATTACTTCTTTTTGAGACACTGGTGGTTTAAAAAGAAAATAGATACACAGATTTCAATACACTCCTTTTTTTGGTAATCTCCATATAATCAGAGACTTCTTTGTACTACAAAATTATCAGACTTTATATAGATTTTATAGAATGTAGATAGATTTTTGTCATTTGGCACCTGCAAAACATGCACAGTAGCATATACCTAAATTATACAGCTGTTACAGTCACACAAGATTGTCTCTATAATAAAGAAATTCAATATATCCAACCAAGCAATATATATGTATATAGAGTTCATATATATGTATGTGTGTGTGTATATACATATGTATAGGTACATTCATTCACATAAAATAGTTTTTTGCAATAGGTTTTGATGTGTTCTGTGGTGTGTGCCTGTTCCCTCAGTGAAATTAAATGCACATCACACTTTGTCTTCTCAGCTGTTGCACGCTGCCTAGTTTTCAGTTTGGCACTGTCTAGGTATGCAGCTACAGATGGAAAGTGAGTATGTCTGATATGCTTTTCACCTGCCATAAAATGCCAAACTCCCTTCGTCATTTTGTATAAACAATTTGCAATTCATTTAGCTCTCACATAGGGAATTCCAAAATAACTCATTAAAATGTTTAATATTATCAGTACTGGATTTTAAAGCAATGAGAAAGGAATCCAGTTTTAGAAGATTTTACATGCTATAATTTCCAGATCTGTAACCTGCAGCACAGGATGAGGGATTAAAATTATGTATGAGGTTCTGTATTTGAGTCTCTGATATGACTTTTATGTATTGACATCTGGAACGAAAAGGATTAGTTGTATAATTTAATCCTATCAAAGACAGTTGTAGTATTCCTTTTCTACACTGTGCTAAATGCACAGAAGCTTCATGCAATAGCATATGACTATCTAACAGCAATTACATGACATGGAAAGGATGGTGACTTAGGACATATGATATAAACAGCTTTGCAGCCCATCAGCAGATTATTTCAACTTGAGGCCATAATTCACTTTTCAGTACATGACCTTTTGCATGTTTTACTGAGTAAGGAGCTTTTTAAGGCTGTCTTCTTGCTCTCACAGAATAACCTTCAATGCAAAGGGGTTTTACAGATATCTCATTAAAATCTCCTGGAATCTGTTTACCTATTTTTCTCTTAATGCAGTAGTAAAATAAATATTGAGAGTAAAGAAGAATATACTGATACTACAAGTAAAGATGAGAAGCAATTACTTGCCTTTCTCTATCAACAATACAGAAGATAAGAATACTATCCTGAAATAAATTCTTAAGGTGGCAAAATTTAGATGAGATGCATGCCACCTTGCAAAGTGCCTTTAGAGAGCCTCTGCATCTTTCTTCATGTTGCTCCCTGGGGCTGATTCTTTACTAACACTGAGTAACACTTCATGTTGCTAACAGTCTTCATTATAACCTTGCAATGTCATCAAATATTCATATGTCATCCCAAGAATTACCTTTTGCTTCCTTACCTCATAAAATCATTAATATTTGTACACATCAAATATCTAAAGAGTCATTGGACAATAAATCAGTAGTTCATGCACAATACACAGTACTAAATATTATTAGGATTTCTTATTGTAGCTAGCAATAAAAGCTGCTCTTTACAGCTGACATTAGTAAACCTACTGGGTTTTGGGTTTGTTTGTTTTGTTTATGTTTTCCTGAACAATAAATAAGGGATCTTTCAATCTTTTCTGTTAGATACAGGCATATGATAAATGGGAGGAAGTAGGATGTAGACAAGAGTGTTTAATTTTTATAATTTAGGCCTAAATTGTATTCGAGACTCTACATATTTAACCTACTTTGAACACTGTGGGAGATGTAAGTAAGCATATAAGATTACAAATTAATCTTACTTACACAGTAGGAGAAAGATTTTATGTCAAGAAGTAAGAGTGACAGAAACATAATAAGAACACTTATTAGCTTATTACATGTATTAGTTGCACTGTAATACATGAAACACTCAGCCAGTACAAAAATAGAAGTAAGCAGTGTCCAAGAAAAAAATAAGTTTTCACATAACCATTCTGAAACTAATGCAGATGTTTCGGATGGCTCTTCAGGGTAAAAATACCTATTCATGAATGTAACATTAATCATGTAATTATTGGGGGTATGAAAGCCTAAAAAACATTCACTTTCACAATTATAAACTTAAGCAAACAGCACAGCACAAAGCTGCAAGGGGAGCATGCACATTTTGCTTTAGATAATGATGGATTTTCTAAGTGGCTACCATACTCTGCAAGTTCCTTTCCTGAGACAATTCTCACTATGGAAAAGTTCTTGTTTATAGACTGCAAGAGGAATCACGAATTTTAAAACTGGGCCTTTGTCCTTCAGTATGATTTCTGCACTGAATATCCCTGTGCCCACACCAAGCCTTGCTGAAGCTCATGGTACTTACAGGGACAGCAAATTTTGTATTAGCTGTTTCTACAGACTCAAACCAAATGGAGGATGAAATTTTAAATTTCTACTTTAGCAGAGAAACCTGTATCACAGCCTAAATTAAGTTCTGAAAAATCTACAGCAAATAGGACATCTGTGTTTTATGACTTTTTTCTTCTCTGAAAAAAACCCCCAGCCTTTGGGTTGAAATAACTTTTAACAGTTTTGTCTGAAAGGGAAAATCTGAAAATCTCAGGGAGTTAACATTTCTTTTTTATTGTTTTGAAATTACTTTTTGCTTTGTTTAATGCCAAAATTGGGGAAAATTTAAAAAATAATGTAAAATAACCAAATGAAAATTTTTACTAAAATTTTATTAACATGTTAATTTTTTTTTCATTCTTCTGTTTCAGTGGTGCAATCAGTGAATTTTAGCTCTGGGGTCACATATAACAGTGCTTTGGTGTTTTTTTATTTTTTCTGTTCAGGCAGTGAACTGAAAAAGAAACAAAAGCAATTATTTGCAGCTCTACTACTCTACTACCAACCATAAAATCTTTTATTTGAAAAGCTACCTGCTTGTCAACTACATATCCAATACAAAACAGAGAAAACCAGAAAGCAATAGCAGTAATTTATCTACCTTTACAGTTTTACCATGAAAAATGTACTTCTCTATAAAAACTTTTTTAGACCAAGCTTGAAATGACATAAACGTACATTTCCTACTTTTCTATAAGAGTGTATGCATGTACAGCTTTCTCCATCTGTCATTTCTATTTTATGTAGAGTCATGATATTTACATTTCAACAAACCAAATGGCAAAATATCTATTATTCTACATAACACTGGATTTTGTAATTTCCTAAAAGGTTGAAGTTATTTAACCAGATACTGTATTTGAGCTTTCCATATGCAATGAAACACAATTGGAGATTATGAATTCAGAAGAAAGGAGGGAGCACTTATGATGTGACATTATAACTTGAAAAAAAAAGAACATGAATTCTTTACTGCACTTTGGTCCTGTTAGTCAAAGAAAAGAGATCAGGAGAATCTTTATGATAGAAAAAGTGTTTCTTTCACAGCAGAAAGATTTCTTGAGTGATAGAAATTACATTAAACACTAATTCTACCTTTGAAATAAGCATTTTTCATCACAAATCAACAAATCACTGTGATAATAAATAACCTATACTGTGCTTGTTTTTTATGATAATGTTCTGTTAAACCTCCACTGCATTAGGCTTGCACATACCCATACATGCACTTAAATCTATTACAAAATGTTTTCCCGAGATCCCTACAAGCTATAAAGTGCTTAAGCTGACATGGACTAGGGTCTAAGCAGGGGATATGCCTCTAAAGAGCTGATGTTCAAGAACAGCTGCTGATCTACACACACTGCTGGCTAGTAGTAGCAATTATTTACATTAGCATCTCTGGAAAAACTGAAGAGGGATTCTCACTTCTCACTTATAATTCTTTGATGTAATTCAGGGTTATGGCAACAAGGCAAAAGCAAACTTTGTCTGATTCCTTGTAACTGTCCAATGTAACCAGAGTTTCACCTAAAGGCAGAGAAATGTGGAAGTCCACAATAAAGAGAATGGAAGACAACGTGTCCAGATCTCTCTTTTCTTGAGTAAGCTGGCTAGAAATTCTCAGAATTAACATATTAAAATAAGGATAGATGGCAATCTGTAGCCTGGTTTTCTAGGTAATTGAGTAAATTTCAAAATAAAGTGATTTCTCCCTTCACTCTGTCTGTCAAACTCACAGTAAATCTTGAATGTTATTTTAGAGGGGTAAAGAGACTTAAGATAAGCAGGTTTTATAATTTCATGAAAACTGGCAAGTGGGTAGAGAAAAACACCCTATTATTATTCGTTGTGAAAACAGCTAATGAGATCACCCTTCCTTAGACGTGAGACAGGCAGGAAATCAGAAATCAATGGTTATGCTGCACACAGTACTACTCTTTTTTTTTGAAGCTTTCCATGTTACATTATCTTCTGCCCTAATTGCTATAACCAGAGGATGAATTAGAAGAGTATGGTATGGGGTTTGGAAAGATTGATGTCCCATCTAGACAACATTTTCATTCAGCACAACAGCTAAAATTAGATGACAAAGCTCATTGTGAATTATATGAACAGTTTGCAGAGGCTAATGAGAGCAGAGCAGAAGCTGCAAATGGACTTTGACCCTTGCAGAACTCTCATTGATTTTAGGACCTTTAGCTAAACAAGTGGTTTTAAGTTGCTTCTAACAGAGCTGTATTTCTAGAAATGTCCCTACTGCCTGATGTTTCACCGTTCTGCTTTCTGTTGCTTTAATGTGAATTAGATTGAACAGATCTTTCTTTAAAATTCACATAGTGTATGTCAAATATCTAGACTGTAATTGCTATAGTCTTGAGGCTATTTTATGTTGTATCATATAGCAGTCCTTTCGAGTGACTGAGCAATGCTACGTACACAACTGGGAGGAAACTAAAGATCTGACATTGTGATCATTTGGTTCCTTATGATCTTGCTTCAAAAAGGTTATAATTCAATTTAGATTTTTTTTTGCTATTTATGAACAATGAAACTACAGCGAGATAATGTTTTTAGTTGGTAAACAAAGCCACAGCCTCCTTATGAAACAAGTATGATTTCATTGAAACATACTTCTTTTAATTTGGACAGCAATAATTTTGTGCAAGCTGGCAGACTGTCTTAGCAGCATAACTTATAACTGAATAACCTGTTCTGAAATCTGTCCTCGAGGTGAAGTATTGTTAATCAAGAAATAAAATATATTTTTAACTTTGTGATCAAGCTACATAATTAATAAATCTAATGTCTCCCTATGACATGTATCTTTTGGAGTATGTAGAGCATAATGAGACTAAATTTAGGACAGTTTTGAATTGTAATGTCTTGATTTTATGCCTGCTATGTCCAAATGACATCCACTAATAACATAACATCAAGCCTTACTAATATGTTTCCCAGAACTTGTAAACTGTCCACTCTTCTACCCCAATTTATGCTCCAGGAGAATAAAACTGTTATGAAAAAAATGCTAACTTTTCTGATTTTTTTATTTGAAAATTAATTTAATGAAAAAAAAATCATGCGTAAAGTTTCAATTTTGTAGACAGACTGCAAGACATTTTATTTCATCCTTTCTCTCTGTTGGAAACTTGGACTCAACACTCACTACAGCAATGCCACCAGGAACACCACAAAAAAAATTACTTCCTCCCTAAGTTGGAAAAGTAGCTTGCTATAAATTACTGCTTTTTCATTGCTGTTTATGCAATTAGAAAGCAATCATTAACATGAAAGAAGGTTTCTATTTCCTGTTCTGAACTCTGGTACAGGGGCTATTAGCAATTACTGCCATAAAAAGTGCCCCTACAGGCAACTCTCCAGATATTCTCAGTTTTGAAGAGTTACCAGCTTCATGCCAGTCTGCCTGACCTCAGGCTTTGTTCTTCGCCAGAGCTGGCTGGACTAAGGAAGTGATTTTTAATGCAAGATAATAACTTTATTCTATGTACTAACTTCTGAAAAATGCTCTATATTCATCTGTGCCAGTGAATGACACATTGTTTCTGTTAACTATATTTTTTGCACATATTCATCTCTTTCATGTAGGATTCCTATAAAGCTGCTGAAACTTGAAATGGTGTAAGTTTTGCTGGAACAGAAACCAGTTATTAAAAACGGGTAGGATACAATTCCAGTTGCTCTCAGTCAGAGCTGTATTACCCCTCTTTGGGCACTCTCCACCCTCCAGAGCACAGGCAATTCAGTAACAAAACAGTTTAGAAAGAATTCGCAATATAAGAGAGATGGCACTAATTAGGCAAGGAGGCATTGATCGTTGTGAGGCTTTTGCAGGAGCAGAGGAAGGTGGCTGGCATCCAAGCCCTACATTTCCTGGAATACAAAGAAAAAGGAGTACCTAAATTGGTAATGTTTGGATGCAGATTGAAAGATTGCCATGCTGCGAGTATTTTATAGAGAAAAGAAAAGAATTAAGTCAAAAATAAGATGTTTTTCTTTTGTTTGTGGAGTGAAATGGGAGTATTTGATGACACTGGAGATTCTGCATGTGACTAGGAATGTGGCTACAGTGACATGGAATAAGTCTGGCAAGAGGCATCCTTGTCAAAGAAGACTTCCCAGAGTGCTTCAGCACAACCAGCAGTCTGAACTCTAGTAGTTATTAGTTTCCTGCATTAATTCACTGTTCGTTTATTTTTGTAAGGATGTGATCTTAAAGACACTTGAAGTCCAGAGTAGTTTCCCTTTGACTTAGCAGACTGGCTTAGGCTCTCAGTCTCAGGAACATTCTGCCTAATGTAAAGCATCTAAGACTCCTAATTTAAGGACCACAGTCATCCCAGAATACCTTTTATAGCCAATGGATACCTATGACAAAACATGAATTGAAAATGAGAAATATGTATTTATATAAAGTAAAATTTAAAAGTTTTTATTTACCATTTCATTGATGGATGACATATTACTAATTTGAAAAGGAATTCCGAGAGCCTAACATGACTAATACATAGTTTAGGATAATTAATCTTTTATATAGTATCCTGTATATCAAGAATAACAAATATAATTACTACATCAGTGTTTGTTGGTATAGAGCAGATAAAGTACCAATATTTGAGATCAAATCAGTTGCTTCTTTGGAAGAATGTAAGGTTTTCTTGAGATGATTCCAAGTACTAACTTAATGTCACCTTAAGAAAAAAAGAAACCACAATGCTGACAGTTCTGCCTTCATATTTCATCCTCTAAATCTGTAACAAAAACATAAAAAAACTTTTCCACAGAAATAAGGGTCTTTTTCTAGGTTAATGATGGCTATACTAACTCTCAGGTTGACTTCAGAATTTAAAAGAAATGGTGCATACTGTGCACTTCCCCCCACAGTATGTCTTAATCCCTGACTAGTGAGAGGTCATTTTTTAATGTCCAGAGCAATCCATTTCTCCATATAGAAAAGATGCCAAACAGAGTGACCTGAGCCTATTTTAGCAAACCCCCAGAAAGATGGCTTTATGTCTTGGGAAAATTATCAAAAGCTTCCCACTTTTTCTGTCTGGCCATAGCACAAAAAGCAGCTAGATTTAGACAAGACAAATCTATGGAGGCAAGGAAACTGAAGACTACGACTCTATATATTTGGGCTGATTGCAAGTTTGACCAAAGCATTATTTTTTTTTTTATTTGCAAGGTAGAATCAAACATCTTCCTCTGTGAGACACATTCTTAATCTCATGACCCACTTCTTCAGTGAGGTTGTGAGCAGC
This sequence comes from Lepidothrix coronata, assembly GCF_001604755.1. Lineage (NCBI taxonomy): Eukaryota > Metazoa > Chordata > Aves > Passeriformes > Pipridae > Lepidothrix > Lepidothrix coronata. The sequence goes on from NW_016690479.1 coordinate 586,316, forward strand.
ACTCTAGAAATCCCTACAAACTTTTGCTACTTAGAAGGTCTCAGGAATGTTCCCTTCATTTAAAAAAAAACCCTTTCAAAACAAAACACAAAAAGCCCAAACCTCTTCTGCTCAGACTGAGAAGCATTCAGACCTTCAAGCAAGCAATATATGAGAAGAGGCAGATCAGTAGAATATCCTGCTAGTGGTAACCAGAATGGGTTTTGAAAGAAATGTTTATATTTTGAAGAGATAATCTTGTTTCTATAAATAAATTTTAAAAATCCTTTCCATTGGTTGACCAAATAGTAGATAAATATATGGGGTTTTTTTATGGAAGGTGTTCTTACTAATCCACAAGGTGAAAAATAGCATATATTCAAAAACCAGTTATCTCCATATGATTTTATGCACTTGGTACTGAGTGTACAAAAAAATTAATATAAGAATAAAGGAACTGTGAAATTATCTTCTAGTCTAAAGAAGTAGCAAAGAAAAAAGTTAGATGTATGGCTGAATCTTAAGGTTAAGGTTTACAAGGTGGTTTTAAATATCTGTAGGGTTCTTTTCTCAAAAGGAAAGACCACTGACTTAATACTAAAGGAATTAAGAAGAGGGAATGTACATGTGCATTCAGTCTATAAGGAAAATTTGTGGTTTCAAACATTCTAAATATTTCTAAAAAATAATTAAGAAAAAATGAAATGCATTACTGTAAACTTATGCATCATCACTGTTATCTTCTTTAAACCATAGAGAGTTCTTTGTACCTCATGACTTTGGAAAGAATTAGAAATAGCTCATATTAGAGTCCATTGTGCATTCCCCTTAGAACCACTTTCTTCTTTTCCTACAATTACTAGGATTTATTTTCTTTGATTGAAAATAGGATTTTTGTCTAATTTGAGTCCTTGCTATTTAATTCCTACTTGAAGTCATAATCCTCCCTGTCACATCACACCAATGTCTTTGTAGCCAATTCCAATTTCACAGGCAGGATTTTGACTCAGGAAGAACTGAATACTTAGGTACACTTTACATACCAGAACTTAGTCTTCCAGAAACATACAAAATAAGGAATGCTGCAGCCAGATAATTTCAAGGCACTAGCTGTGAAAGTTTGAGCTCCTGTTTATCACTTTTCAGTAGTATATTAATCAAGAAGTTAATAGAGTATACAGTTTTCTTTCCAAGATTCTGCTTCTGAGAGATGCCTCTCTGATACACAGGCTGTCCACAAAAATTTAAGGTGAGGTGACCATTTTTCCAAGCAGTCAATGGTGTCAATAGAGACGCTTCCTCCCTATACAGGGAAAACCCTGTGTTGCAAGACTTCTATTCTGGAAAAACTGCAAAAGAAAAAACAACTGAAAGCAGTAATTGTTTTCTGTAAAGCTAGGCATATTAAAAATGTAAGAACAGTTATTAATTACAAAAAGAATTTATAGTTGAAAAAGAAACCTCTTGATTTTCAGGAAAGGAAGTCCTGTATTGTCTCAGTGCTGAGCTGACAGGATCATAAATTGCGCTGTATTAATTGCTACAGGGCTGCCTTTCTGTAGCATCAAATAAAACTCCCTAATCTTTCATATGGGAAAAGAATACTCACATCACTGAAAGCTCAATATCTGTAGTTGACCCACTGATTTCACTTTAATGGATTTATAGGATATCATGTACTGAACTGTTGAAATAGAAAAAAACCCAACAAAACAACAAACAAACAACTTCGGGAAACATACAGAAATTATCCTTTATTTTATGTGATATTTTATTTCAAGTGACTTGATATATGCGATCATCATCACAAATTTTACCAGGTTAGGAATTGCACTCAAACACTACTAAAATCTCTTCTCTCCGTACCTTCAAGCATTTCTTGTAGGAGCAGCTTAGAGACTACAGTACTGTGAATGTTTATCTTTTTCATGGGACCTTAGTCAGAAGCAAATATATACTGAAGCAGAGCATATTATTAAAATATAGAAGAGAGTTAACTGTCAAGCTTCAGTGTGTATTTGGTTTATTTTTGTTTGTGTTTCTTTGGTATATACCTGAAGTAGGTTATCAGAGTGGAAGGTTTGGTTGTAAGATCTTCACGTACAAAGGAACCTATTTAATCCGTGCTTCTTTCGGAAATCTCTTACTACCAAACGGAAACACACGCAAATCAGAAGGAGGAGTACCTTCTGGTATCTTGTTGCAAGTCTGTGAAGAAAAGGCGATTTAAAAATCTTGAAAAATACAGACCGTTCCCTCTACTTATCGGTACTAACAGAGCGCCACGCGAAACTCGGGAAATTACGTGCCCGTCTACCGCGGAGATCCAGCGGTTCCGCGAACTCGGCAGCGGCTGGAGGCGGCAGAGCGGGGAGTCCGGCGAAGGGACTCGGGGCGAGGGGCGCAGGGGGCGCGCCCGCTCGGCCCCGCAGCGGCTCCCTGGCGGGAGCTCACTTCCCGTCATCCACGCGCCATCTAGCGTCGGGAAAAGGGGGGCGGTTTGGCACGGGAGCGGAGCGGAAAGGAGGAGGAAAAGGCTCCCACACCCGTCCCAGCTCTCGCCGTTCCCAAAGCTGGTAAGAGCCATTTGGATATTGCAGCCAGAACTCCGGAGTGGCTCGGGGCGGGTTGTGAGGAGCATCGCCACGCTTCACTCCCAGGCATCTCATCTCCCCCTTCTTTTAGTGAACCGTTCCCCTTCCCTTGAAAGCAGCTAGCGCTCCCCAGAAATCCCCTCGGTACCTCACCGTAAGCCATCGCCGCCGCCCCGATCCCTACCCAAAACACCGCGAACTCCAAAGGGTCTTTACGCCGCTGCCGGCGGAGGGGTTGGACCGCGCGATCCTGGCCCTGCAGAGACACACACCGACACACGCACACACACCGACACGCACCGACACACACGCACACACACCGACACACGCACTGACACCGACACACAGGCACGCACACAAACACATACACACGCACACGTAGGCTCAGCCGCGCTCCCCGCCTGCCCTGCCGCCGCCGGCGTAGCCGCCCGCAGCCCCTTTGTTCCGCCCGCGGAGCGATGCCCTGCCCGCCCGAGCTACCCCGCGCCCCGCTCCGGCACCCGGCGCCGCCCGCCCCTGCGCCCCGCGCCCGCGGGCGGCGGCGGGGTGGCATGGCCCGCCCGCCGCGGGGGAGGCAGCGGGAAGCCCCTTCCCCGCCCCCGGCCGCGCCAGGGCCTCGCCGCCGCCGCCGCCCGCAGCCCGCGGCAGCCCCGCGGCAGGGCAGGGGCAGCGGCCGCAGCCGCAGCCGCGCCTGACAGCGGCCCCGCGCCGCAGGATCCGCGCCCCGCAAGGACGTGCTCCGCCGAGCTGCCAGGCGCGATTACGTTGTTTTTTCCCCCCACCCACCCCTTGAACTTGTTGCTTGGCGCTCGGCTGTGGCGGAGGGGGGTGGGGGTGGGGGAAAGCCTTATTATCGATGTCCCTTTGGATGCGATCAAGCTTTCTCAGGAGCAACTACTTCCTCGCCGTTCCCGGCGGGGCGCGGAGATCTAGCAGCAGAGCCCGTATTTCCAAAAGTCTCTATGCAACTGAGCGCTCTCGCCAGACTTTCACAGGTAGGTGCCGCAGGCTGGGCACGTCCGGAGGGATGCTAGAGCTGACCCGAGGGGAATGGGCGAGAGGAAGGAGGTGGGGGGACGAAGGGGGGCATGATCCACCGCCGACCGCTACAGCACCGCGCGCCTCTGCCCCGCGCCCGCCTCCGCGGCCCCCCGCCCTCCCCGGCCTCCCCCGCCGCCAGGGAGCCCCTGCCCCGCTCCCACTCCACGGCAAACCTCCCCCGGCTTCGCCTTTCGCCGCCCGCTCGGGCGCTCCCGGGGATGCCCCGTGCACTCCACCTTCTGCGGTCGCCTCCAAAGCTCCCGCTCCTACCCCCGCCACGACCGCCGGGGCTCTGCCCGGCCCCAATGCCCCGTCCGGGGAGGAGCCCCACTCCGCCCGCTCCCACTCTGTGGGGCGCTCCCCACTGCCGGCGCCCCATCCTCGGCATCCCTGTGCCCTTCAAAGCATTTCCTGCACAGAAAACTTGCCTTAAAGTTTAATGCTGCCGCCCGGAGCTCCTCCCCCTGCCCCGCCGGCTCCCCCGGCCCCTAGCCGGGGTCTGGAGGAGTCCCCGGGGCGGCGATAAAGGTCAGGGAGAGAATTCGTCCTGTCGCTGCTCCAAGGCTGCCGCCGGGAAGGGGGGTGGCCCTCCCGGCCCATCCCCTCCGCCCCACCACGGCGAGCGGCGGCGGCGCCTCGTTGCAGCCCACCCGGGAAGGGCTCCGCTGGCTGCCGCGGCCCGGCTCCGGCGGCGGGCGGGGAGCGAGCGGAGGAGGGGCGGAGGGATCGGCTGCATCGCGCGTGGAAGAAAATCTCCTTTCAGGTGGCTGCACAGCTGCACCAGAGCTACTAGCCAGCTCCAGGGTCTAGTGCTTTGAGGACTCTTGCTTCCATCCAGGGGCCTCGCATGGAGACCTTGTATCCAAAGGATCTAGCCGTTAGAGTACCTGTCTTGAATACATGGATTTCCAAGTGCTCTCATTTATTGCTCTAATTGTCCGCCCAGCGCCTGGAAAGCATATTCTGGGGTGAAATATGGGAGGAAACGAAAAGGAAGCAAACAGGTTTTTGGTGAACACTGAAAATCACAACAGTGTTCAGCAATTCACTTGCCTCAAAAATGTGTGAGCATTGGTATTTTTCTTTTCCCTCTCTATTTTAGTGGCTGGACCAGAACTGTCTCTAGATTGACTCCCTTAGCTGTAATAGGTATTTGGAACCATGGCAGCAGGAGTAGCAGCTTGGTTACCCTTTGCCAGGGCAGCGGCCATAGGATGGATGCCAGTGGCCAGTGGTCCCATGCCAGCTGCTCCACGGCAGGAGAGAAAGCGAAGCCAGGATTCTCTGATTGTGCTGAATGTGAGTGGCATCCAGTTCCAAACGTGGCTGGACACCTTGGAGCGCTACCCTGACACTCTGTTGGGCAGTTCAGAGCGGGACTTCTTCTACCACCCTGAGACACAGCAGTACTTTTTCGATCGGGACCCTGACATTTTCCGCCACATTCTCAACTTCTACCGTACCGGAAAGCTTCATTATCCCCGCCAGGAGTGCATCTCAGCTTATGATGAGGAGCTGGCCTTCTTTGGTATCATCCCTGAGATCATTGGTGACTGCTGTTATGAGGAGTACAAGGATCGCCGACGTGAGAATGCTGAGCGCCTGCAGGATGATGCCGATCAGGATCATGTAGCTGAGAGCTCCCTACCCTCAATGACAGCTCGTCAGAGGATGTGGCGGGCCTTTGAAAACCCCCACACTAGTACACTGGCTCTGGTCTTCTACTATGTCACTGGTTTCTTCATTGCCGTCTCTGTTATTGCCAATGTGGTGGAGACAGTGCCCTGTGGGGTAAGCCCGGGTCGCATCAAAGAGCTGCCCTGTGGAGAGCGATATGCAGTGGCTTTCTTCTGTCTGGATACTGCCTGTGTCATGATCTTCACCGTTGAATATCTCCTACGTCTGCTGGCAGCCCCTAGTCGCTACAAATTTGTGCGCAGTGTCATGAGTATCATTGATGTGGTGGCCATCATGCCATATTACATTGGCCTGGTTATGACAGATAACGAGGATGTCAGTGGGGCTTTTGTGACATTAAGAGTCTTTCGTGTCTTCAGGATCTTTAAGTTTTCCCGCCACTCACAGGGTCTGCGCATCCTGGGGTATACCCTGAAAAGTTGTGCCTCGGAGTTAGGCTTCCTCCTCTTCTCGCTCACTATGGCCATCATCATCTTTGCCACAGTCATGTACTATGCAGAGAAAGGTTCATCAGCCAGCAAGTTCACCAGCATTCCTGCAGCCTTCTGGTACACCATTGTCACCATGACAACACTGGGGTAAGTGCAGCTGGTGTTTGGTTACAGCCAACATTTCAACAAGTGTATTGGCACAAACGGAAAATACTCAATTTAAAAAGATGTTGATAGAAAAAAATGCGAGGGTAAGTTTTTATTACAGAACTTTATGAATACAACTTGTCACTTCTTTCTAAGTGTTTTACACATGTAAAGGAGTTAACAGCATTGCTGAAATTAAAATAACTGAAGCCTCAAAACTGCAGAAAAACTGAAAAAGCAAACAACAAAACAAAGCAAAAAAAAAAATCTTGAAACTCTTTGGTGTTGGACAGTGTAATTGGAATACTTTATGAATACCTGTAAGTTATCAGTGTATTTTGATGTATTAATGTATTTGCTGGTAGGACTTGATACAGTGTTGCTAAAGTAATAATAATTATAAGGAGAACCCCAGTGCAAGCATTTAAGTTGATCAGTATGTGGATCTGCCATTTTGTTTGAAGTGATGTGTTGATGTAGACTTGGATATTGAGTTCAGTATTACAAAGTGATTTGTTTTCATGGGAATTATAATTTATCCTCCCATTCCTCATTGTATGTAAAGCACTGAACACATTTCCTTTGATTTTCCTGGACCTGCAACTTTTAAGTGACAAGTATGCTACACTGACTGGTGACAGACTCTGGAAAATGATCCGAAGAAGTGTAAGGCATATGACAGATCAAGCATGTGTCTTTAAACATAATTCTAATGGCAGTATAAATTCTTTCAGAGAGTTAGGGGTTAAAAAGGTCATTGTTGACATTAGAATCCAATGCAGTTTAATGGGAAGAGGAGAGATAGTATTATCTTATGAAGTCTCATACCAGAGTCCGATTGTATCAGCTGATCCTGTGCACCAAGTTATAAAATGCATTTGTCTGTAATTATAACAGGCACTTAGAAAGTTGATTAATTTGAGATGACAATTTTTTCCCTGTTCTTAATTTTGAGCTGTATAGTATCATCTATGAAACTGAAATTTTTTGCTTCTTTTGAAACTGTCTAGTTATTTAAAAATTGCAGATGGTAAATGACAAACTTTTCACTTTCATGCAGGCAAAGACCATCATTTTGTTAGCATTTTGCCACATTTTGTTGAGACAGTTGAGATTTATGAAACATGTATAACTCTTAAATTTAACAAAATGAAAGTGCATTATGAAACTATTAGGAAAAAGTTGATTTATTATGTGCAATTGTAATTTAGTTGGGAAATGCACATACAAAATATTGAAAAAGATAAAGGGACTGTCTTATGCCACCATTTTTTATGCAAGGCTTTTATCTTCAGTGTGATATAACAAATGAAGATAAATATAGTGCATTGTAAATATTTCATACTTCTTGTAAGGGCAAGTTATGCTAAAAAGGAGTGACAAGAGCTTTGGGGATTTTAATCTGCTTTTTAGGTTCCTGAGGTTTTTTTTGGCTTTCATTTTCTTCTGATAGTGGCAAATGGGAAGTTACACACGCTAACTAGTTCCACAGTCTTGTATTTTGTGATGCTGATACTTTTTGCCATATATTTTTAATTAGAACTGTGATCATTTCAAGAAAGTAGATCCGAAAAATTTACTGATATTTAGAATGTATAATCTTATTATAAAAGAACAGAAGCTGGTGTGTGATTTTTTGTAATGAAAGGTATTTTCAGAGTAGGTTGTTTCCACTCTTATGGACAATGTGTAAAGTACTTGTCCATGGTACTGAACATAATCTTTTCTTTGTGCCCAATTTGCAACTGATCATCACACAAGTAGGGTATCTATTTGGCATTAATATGATTTCTTTGGTTTTTTGACCCACACATGAGTATTATTCTGTTGTTCCATGTTTTGAAGTATTACTCTAAGTAAAATCTTCAGAAGTACAGATGAGATTTGAACATGATTTAAAATCTCTTTGAATAGAGGCTAAGAACCTATTTTCAAGTACCCAACCACACAATATTTTGGTTCTAAGGGTTTTAAAAAGTCTTAAAAAGAATCCCGTCATGCTTAAATCCTTTTTCAAGGTATTTTGCATGGAGAAAGTTGTAAGTAGATTGTACAGAGATCCAAAGTCTCACCTTCAGAAGTTCAGATATGAGAGACATCACCAATTGCTATGAAATCTTTAATCAGTGCATTAGCTAGATGATGTCCTTTAATTAACATCATAATAACCATGTAAAGTTTATGTATAAATGATAAATATATATGAATCATTTAAATAAAATTAGCATAATAAAAGCTCTGAAGGCTTTTTAGTTGATGGAATAATTACACAAAAGGAGAGGGAAATTACAAGGAAAAGCATCAAGGGTCAGTGAAAACTGACTGTAATTAATACTGCTGCCTTTGCTCTGTGCTAGAACTTATTGCCTCCACTAATACAGAACTTCTTTTTAACTTTAGTTTTAGCTGAATCAGGGGTATATAAGTGGACTTGATAGGAACAACTTTTCTCTTTTAGGAAGAAAACTTCATGAAGTCTTTATGCTTTAAATGACAGTAGCGCAGAGGTTATGTGAAATCTTACAAAAATACATGAAGGCTAATAGTAAATAATAGATTAACATGAAGTTGAGTTTTTGAGTCATGGTGTCGTTCTCATAATTTGCTAGATAGTAAGGGTATTGAGTAAGTGAACTTTGCAATTTGGGGAGTTATTACCTTGGAAGCAGAGCCATATTTCTCAGTTCTGCATGATTGCTGAGCAATTAAAGTGTCTTTAAAAAACATAGATTGCATTTTCCTCTTCAGAGTGCTAGTGACTTCAAATATTACTACTTTTTTGCCTCCAAGGATATCCCAGCTATTAACTGCTCTTGACTGCTCAGCTCAAGTAATGCATGTACATAGAGATGTTATATGAAATAAATGAAAAAGGAATGAAAGAAAGGGAAGAATGAAGGAAAGGAAGAGAGAAAGTGAGGAAAAAATAAAGACAGAGAGAGAGAAGAGAGAGAAAGAGGGCTCTAGAATAACAGCATACACTCTGCCAGAAACTGAGCTGTGTGGTTTTAAATTTTAAACTAGTGTTTTATCAGGATTAATTGTAGCAAAAGCAAAAGTAAAGTACAAACAAGAGGGAAAAATAGAATAAAATTGAAAGAGGTCACAAAGCATTTTATGGAGATTCAAGATAACAATGAGAAGCATAGAAGTTAGGGGAAGAATCAAGATAGTGTAAAACTTTGCAGAGAAAAAGTTCAAGTCTGTTGAATTGGGACTGGCAGACTTCCATGGGGGCTTGTGAACATCTACACCCATAATGACAGTTATGGCACCTTCTGCTGTCACCTTATTACATGATAATCTAATAACTTTCCTTCTACCCTGTCAGTAGCCAGCAAATGAGCTGGAATAGCTGCTAAGGTTTTGGTGGTGTAAGGGTAATGTTTGTTCCTAAGTCAGTCAGAGCTGTAGTGTGTGTTTTATAAAGATATTATATTTTAAATAAGGAACATAGTGCTCTTCTGTGACTAGTTCTAAAGCAATCTCACTGCTATATTAAAATTCTATATTTACAGGCTTTAGATTGGGTAGCTTTGTCAAGTCACACAATGCTCTGTAGATGAGGACAATACTTTATGAAGGGAAGCCTAAACACAACTCATTTATTTGCTTTGATTTTATAAACTAGAGATGTGTCTTCAAGCAAAGATATAGCAACCAGTTGTTTTCCTTATTTGTTAATATAGCCCATAATGTATGAGGGATCCCACCTAAGATGTATCAAATTCCCCGAAGACTTATAATCAAACAGATGACTAGATGTGACAACAGAAAGTCTCAAACAGTGAACAGGGGAACAGGGCAATTTCCTTTTCCTGCACATTCTGTTCTTTCCCATCTTCACTCCTTTTCAATTCTTTTTGCATCGCTACAGATATGTTCTATCTATTTCTTTTCTCCATTTTTTTTCAAACTACCACTTCTCGTAGTTTTCCTGTTTGGGGTTTGTCTACTGGCTTGGCACCTTTCCTCGCATCTTCACGACAAGGTTAACATTCTTAATAAGGACTCCTCTGGCCTCATTTTTTCTGCTTCTGCTTCTGCTCCTTGTTCCAGATTCCTCATTCATCCTTCACCACTAGATCAAATCTTTCATTCATCATCATTTTCATTCATTTGACCTGAACTTTTCTCAGAACATACTTTTTGTCCTGACCTTTGTTTGATAGATTTTTTTCCTTATGAGAATCACAAAATTTCCACATCATCACTTTTTTCTGAAATGCCACACATTATGTTGTTTTCTTTGTCTTACCATTGTGCCATTGTGAGTGCCTTTAGTTCCTTATGGTCTCTGCATTCTAGTTTGAAATAATCCATCTCTTCAGAACTTATATTAAAAAAATTAGTTCAATAAAATCTGATAATAGAGCACAAAATTCAAAATCTTTGTTTTGTGAGCAATTTCATTAAAAGTTCAAATATACTCTTATGGTGAATATTACAAAGGATTACCAAAGTTGGGATATTATTTCTGTATTTTGTGTTGGCTCATTCATTTATTTTTGTTTGATATTTTTAACTCTGTTTCAAATAGAATTTTTCTATTTTTGTCTTCTTATACACAACCTACTGAATTTTCTATTCTACAAATGTGTTTGATTTCTCAATCTATTTTCTTTTCACAGCAGAGACATTTCGCCTGAATAGTTAGAATACTATATAACAGATGAGGGGCAAAGTGTAGTGTGATTACCTTCAAAGCACATGGCTAGATATTCAAAAAGGGCTCCAGGGGGAATCTGTAATATTAAAGGTCATTTTGATGGCAGTAAAAAAAAATTATTTGTTCTCTAATAAAAAGATTACTCAAACTGCATTGGGCTGTTGTTGGCTTGACAGAGAACGGAGTCATTGTATTCTTATTTAGTTCCACTGGGGACCAGCTTTTGTCTTCAAAAAAATCCTGAAGATCTCTTACAGGAAAAGAAGTTAGCTTATTTCACTCATTTTTCTTGAGCATGAATTTCCTTAGTTCAGTTATGAAGAATATGAAGGTGATGCTTAACAAAAAGATCTTTCTGCTCAGAATCTAATATGTTTGCTCCTTTGGTAGAAACAGATGTAATTTTGTTTTCTTGTTGTTACTGTGAGATAAGAATAAAAATAATTAGATTGGTGTGGGTCAGGATATAGCAAAGAAATAGGCTTAGTACAGCAGAAAAAATCGTCTCAGAGAATAATTATGCCTGGTGCTTGATCTATTAATTGGGGCCTATCATTCAACTAATCATACGTGAATACTGTGATTTTAGTAAAATCTTTAAGTGATCAAGCCTAGGAAGTTCAAACTGAGTGATGACAATTGGTACGTGACTCACATCATTGTGCCTCTGTCTAAGAAGAAAAAATTGCAGTATAAAAACCATATAAATCTATGAATACCATATTAGAATACTGTATTATTTTGCTACTGTGCAAAAAAAATCTGGAAATGGAAACTGTATTTCTGAACATGGGAACATACAAATACTGCAGAAATAAAGTAATTATTCAAAATAAGTTGAGAACATCTTGCAACTTCAGGGCGACAACTAACTTTTCAACCATTTGAAAGAAAGTCTAATGAACTACTCCTTTTACTTAATTTTTATGCTATTATAGTTCATTGGCAGAAGTTCATAATTTGCATCACGGTAAGATAATGAGACAATAATCTGGTTCAGCAGGGGTTAAGTAGTTAGATTGTTCCAAAGAAGGAGTATAAATTAGAAATACAGAAAAAAAGTTTAGATTCAGCTTTAACATGTTTCATCAGTTACCTGACAACAGAGCTGACAGTGATGGAAATGATTCTGTATATTTCTGTGCCTATCACTTATCGGGCAATAGATAGGAGCACAGGTTTTCATGGAAGACATAGTCTTTAAAACATCTTTTTTTTCTTTTTTTCTTTCTGACTTGTTTATGCAGTGGAGGAAGGGTTTTTAAATTTATAGACAGTGCTTTGAAATGATAGCTCTATGCTACCTTTTCTGGAACAATAATAATTACTATGCTTGGGCTTTGAACCCTATCACAATTAGTTGCCTAATTTCTACTGCTATTTCTTACATATTTTTTTCTGAAGCTTATGATTTTGATCTTCCTGTGCCTCTGGTAATATTTATAAGCCCCTTGTTAAGTAGAAGTGGTGTGGTGTTTGTTTTGATGAAAAAAAATCCATTTTCACCAAAGTAGACAAGAAATTTGCAGTATTTCCACAGCATAGACTTAAATACATGTGAGCTGAGATGAAATAAAAAAATACTGCTTTTTACTAGAGCACCTGATGTGCAACAGGTATAAGTGTTCTGTAGAGAAATACTGGATACAAATATTTACTCAGGTATCTAATGTATGAAGGCTCAGATTTAAATATGAACACATATGAAGATCATGTTATCAATACATAAAAAAATAAAATCCAACAGCTTTCAGCTCTATTATAATTCAAATGAGATTATACTCCTTTACTCACAGCAGCATAGACACAAGCTTAGGCATTATTAGAAGATCTATCTTAATGTACCAAGTTATCAGTATAGAGTTCCTACTATCATCAGTTCAGATTCTAGCATTAAGTGCATTGACAAAAGCTAACAAAACAATGAAAGACTGCTATCTATCTAAATATTAAAGATACAAAGATATTATTCATATTAGCAATTGTATTTTTTGTGTATTTAGAAAAGCAGTTTCCTTTCTTATATTCCACTGTGCAATATTGTTCCCTACTTATCTGCAGGTTTCCATCCTGAAGGTGAAAGCATTTTGAGCTACAGTGTAAATGTACTTTACTGTGTAAATTACAATTTGATCCTGCACAGTTACAGAAAATATGAGGTTGCCAAAAAAGCTACAAAAATGTTACTAATATGAACAAAGTAAAATTTATCATGTTTAAAATATTTGGGAAAAGTATTTTGCATTTCATCCCTGTTATTTCAGTTTCATCTGTTGTTACTGGTTTCTTTGATCTGGTTGGCTTAACGGTGAAGTTAAGTCTTACAGACACAAAGATCCTCTGTGTTTATTTGTTTATAGGAGCCAAACATTGCAAAGAAGATTTTTTTAAGGCATTTAGGTATCTGAAGATGCAGATAGGCACTCAACTTGAATTCTCAAAAGAGTCTTAGGTGCTTAGAAACACAAAGCAGAACAGTTGAAAGAAAGTGAGCTGTGAAACTAGGTATCTAGTCACTGTAGAAGACATAGTCTTATGAGCACAGGAATAACTACCAGGAACAGTACAGAACACTGTACACAGACTTTGGATATGTCCAAGAGTCAGAGTCAAATGTTCCTATCAAATCAAATGGATCCTGTTAGAGTTCAGGTCTTGTTAAAATACAATATGCTCTGTTTTCACATAGTGTAGAAAGAAGATAAAAGTGTCGTGTATGTGGTATTCTTAGGAAAGAGAAACGAGTAATTCAAGAAAAAAAAAAAAGAAGGGTAACTGAAAGAGTAATGTAAAGCATCCGAGAGATATATTTTTTAATCCTAATTTTCTCTCTCTGTGGTTTTCAAACCAAGAGTTCAGCATGCAAAGATATGTAAGAAGTGGAAGCTATGACATGCAGATATTGTGAAATTAATTTAAAAGTTTTTAGAAACTGGGTGCAAAATTATTAAACCGTGTCAGGTAGGTGATTCCATTTTTGAAAGAAACATCCAATCTGAGGATTTATTGGTTTCAGTAGGTCTCATATTTAGCTTATACAGAGTAAATTTGTTAAGATGCCGATGTGTGGTAAGAAAAGGTAAACCATAATTATCAATTTTGACCACTGCAAATTCATCTCCTTCTCTGGTGTGCTGGCAAACATTTTATTTTGTGTCTATTTGATTTATTAGTGTATATTGTTTATAGACTTATGTAGGAGATTTGAGAATACTTTGCCTGCATTAGGATTTTCTTTTTGTGGAGTAATATGAGCTTTGTAAGTACAGTCTATTGCTCTGCTAGTGGATTTTTACCTAATCTGTGTTCCTAAATGAAGCATATCTAAAGCACATTTCCCTACTTTTTCCTGATTCTTTGTAAAAACAATTATTTCTTGAGGTAAGCATCTTGTATCACAGTTCTTTCTCTTTGACGAGGCATTGTGATTTGAGTTACTTCTTAACCAGATGGTGTTAGCTCAGCTTTGTACCTACTACCACTTGCACTAAATCTTCATATCAAAAAATAACATATGAAGCAGGACTCCCAATATTAAGAACACTTATATTTTTTAAATATGATCTAATAAAATATAAATATTAAAACAAAAATGTTATAAAATATGTATCTGTATAAATAAATTTAGCTCTTTGATCACTGAAGTCTCTGTGTCCTTAGCTAAAACTTCTTATGGTATAACAGGCAGTGTAAACTTCTAGGAATTTATTTAATTACTCTGAGTGCTTTGGTAAATTAAAATAAAGTAAGTATATTTCACCACAGTTTTAAATCACTTTGGATTAAGAATTAACTGTGAACCTCCCTAACGGTACCTATAATGATCTAATTTTTTGGTAATACATTACCGTGCTTTGATTAATTATTATTTTGGAAAAAATATTTTGAGGCCAAACCTCAACTTTTTTCAAGTGTGTATCCAGAGACATGGGTTTTTTATGAATTGTACTGGCAGATTCTCAAAGTATTTTGGCTGATACACAGGGAACAGTCTTTCAAGTTATCACTTGCAAGCTTGGCCATCCAGGCATTCCTGTAAATGGCTGAGAGTCAGACTGTGAGGTTGTGAAGGAAGTAATTTAAGACTGTGTAACAGCTTACAGTTTGAAAATGTCTGTTGCTTCCTAGCTCATTACTTCTTTCAGTAAGATGAACCAAAAGAGTTTTTTGTATGACAGCACATGTAATGTGAGTGGGATCCTTAACTTTTCATTGTTGTTACTGTTTAGATCCCCATTTCTTTTATAACCCAAAAGAGGACTTTTCTTACTATTTTAGTGGCTTTACTTTCAGTTTCTTCAACTTTAAACTCTTTCACTTGCAGCCAGTTAACAATTCCCTTAGCATCCTTATCAGCTATGGACAGCGACTACTGCACTGTGCAGAGTTGCTTAGGAACAAAATTGATGCTCTGTGGCATGGTGCATTACAGCTGCAACATGCTGGTCCCCAACTCTCCTGCTTCCCACAGAGGAATGAAAACAAGGAGATTGAAATGCTTTTGAAATATGATTGTGAAGAGACAATATACTTGTTTGGTACCTAATTGCTTCATTGTTGGTAAATAGCGGGTTAAGAATTGTGGTCTTTCTATTGAAGACACGGCAGTATTAAAAAATCTTTAGTAACAACTCTTTTTAACAGCACCTTTGTAATTTAAATACCACAGTATCTTGTATCACTTACAGAAATTTTAGATTTTCTAAGCTTTTTGGTTGGCTTTTTTATTGATACATTTGTTTACAATCACATTCAAGTTGAGACATGGATATGAAGTACTAGAGACAGGAGAGCTGGACAAACAGAGCAAGCACACTTATTCTCGCACATCTAAAAAGAGTTATAGGTGCAGCTGTTTCTTGTGTTTATTTGATATGTATTTATATAAAAAGAAACTTTGAATATTG
This sequence comes from Lepidothrix coronata, assembly GCF_001604755.1. Classification (NCBI taxonomy): domain Eukaryota; kingdom Metazoa; phylum Chordata; class Aves; order Passeriformes; family Pipridae; genus Lepidothrix; species Lepidothrix coronata. The sequence continues at coordinate 601,782 of NW_016690479.1, forward strand.
TAAACTCTACGGGGTTTGAGAATTTAGGTAGCATTTACCATTTTAGCACCTGGATGGAAAGCTTGAAAGAGTACAAATTGAAGTTTTCTTACAGACAGTGTAGAGTAAATCTGTGCTCAGACTGGCTTAGTGATTTGACATGCTCAGTATTAGTTATTTTCCATGTGAAAGGGAAGCTTAAATTTTATCTGATTTACTTGGGAACATAGTAGTCAACCATTCGTATGTTAATGTGTTGAAAGGTGCTGAGTTTTAGAGGTAAATATTATAAAGGAAGCTCCTTCCAAAAAAACCCCAGGTAATATGTGATATCTATGCTGTCCTTCTTAGACCATGTTTTACTTGTTACCTCTCTCCTTTCATCCAATCTCAGTCAGTTCCTTGCAGAAATAGTAGCTGCTGAAAGACCACAACCATTATCATTCCATTAGCCTACAGCATTTTTGAAGGCCCAAACTTTTGAAATTTAATGCATTAAATCATCCATGGGAAAAGCAATGGTGCTGGTCAAGCTGGTGAGCCCTTCAGCATGGTTCAGGCTCTTGCCATCTGAGCAGAACTATGACAGCCTCTCTCCTCCTCTGGGGACAGGCACAGCTGCAGACCACAGATGATGCTGACTAGTTGCATCTGGTACACGCAACCGTTGGTTTTAAAATACAGACAGCTTTGTGCAGCAGTGCACACATGTAAGATAAAAACCTAGTTGTGGGAGAGGGAGATAGGAATCCATTTTGTTTCAGGTCTCTAGAAAAGAGGGCCTGGAGTGAACTGCCCAAATCCCTTTGGATGCAACTGCCTTCTGGTAAGCATCTGCCCTGAGCCCATGAGTACAGAATGATGTCTGTCAGGCAGTGATCCATGGAGTGGATTTACAGGGGGTTTGGCCATGCAATAGGAAAGAGGTTTTGGGTCTTAGAACACTTTTCCAGAAGATATGTGAGCTTTCCCTATTACTCTGTGTAGTCACGACATTTAGTGTGCACTGCTTGCTACGTCTTTGCAAAGAAATTAGGTAAATACAGAGCAATATTCCAGATGATGTGGAATACTGCACAGGAAAATTATTTGAAATGTGGATTTGAAAGATACTCATCAAAAGGCTGAAAATAGATTGGTTCATCTCTTTAGTCTCAGTACTGTTTCTTCTTTACTATACTTTCTGATACCTGTTTTCTAGCTCACTAGCTATACTCAGAGGTTCCTTTGTTTTCAAAGCAAACAAATCCAAATGCAGCAGAAAATTTTCCTTAAATAAGTTTTTCATGTTGTCTGTATACAATTCTTTTGCCAGTCCCTATGTTTGTGTGGAAGTATATAGCTACAGAATTTAGAGATTGTATCTCAGGAGTGTGATTTTTAAAAGAGACAATCAGGACATACAACTATTTTAAAGAAGACAAGTAGGACATACTGTACAATAGAATTATTATAGAAGAATCTGGAGGTGGAATTCCACCTTATTTCTCCACCAGTTGCTTACTATCTCTGGGAGGTATTTGTAAGCTTTAACTTACTCCTCCAAAAGTTAAATCCTTCTGAACTAGTCATCCTTTTCTCACTTAGGAGGTAATGAAGAGAAACAGGCATCTGGATGTGCTCCTTCCTCTGCACTGAGTATAAATGAAATTTATTATAATTAGTGAAGATTTGCAATACCAAGTTTGGACTAGTCTCCTTGTTCCTAGTTACATAACTGTGAAAGGCCCATAACATATTCCTTTCAAAGATCATAGCAGAGTACATGCTTGACATTTGATGACAATTCCCACTTTATCAAAAAGGCAATGTGTCTGCTACATTTAAACTCAAAATATTCTTGTTTTGTGTAACTCTCAAGGCCACGTCAGTGCTTTTGACAATTTTTTGGTCTTTTCCAAAAAATACAACAAAAATTTTAAATTTAGAAAGAAAAGGTATTTTAATGTTTCTACTGGCTTAGAAGAAGCCTCTAGAAAATTGGAAGAAGATTTAAGTAAGAATCAACTGTAATTTTCTTCAGGAAAGAAGTCATTCTTCAAATATCAATGCTCTTGAATTAAGATATGGAGAGCTTGAATACCTTGACTTCAAAGGGTTGTAAACTATCCCTGTTCTTCTGAATGGGAAACCTAAAGACCGTGTCACATGGTGGTCTTGTTAGCTGTTTCACCACTGTCAGTTGTTAAAGAGTTCCAATGAAGATGTGTCAGACATATTTCCCCATGCCATTGTTCTAGTGTCCCAGGAGGTGTCAGAGCCCTAGACTGCAGTTAGGCCAATGCGTAGCTGTGAAGCAGAGTGAAAATTTTAGAGACACACTAAAACAAATTAGAGCAGGCACACTCACTGCAGTAGTCATTTTCATATTTAATTCAATTTAAAAAATACCATTTTCTTTAAAACTGCTTCCAGACTGGAGCATTACAGAAGCTTGATGGCCATGACAGGGGATTATGGACAAAACTGCTTCAGAGTTTATGTCTCTCTCATTTTCCTTCTTAACTTCATTTGCTTCTCTGTAAATCATTCAATCTCTCTGGTGATGAAATTCTGTAATTTGGTGTGAAATCCTGTTATCAATAATAATTTGGTTTAGCTCATTTTAGTTTGTCTTCGTGATCTGCTTTTCCAGAGTAGCAAATCTCAAATTTGCCAGCTAGTACGGTTCTATACAAGTGTGAAATAACATTTCCTTCAGTATGTTTCTCTTTTGTGTAAGATTTCATGATATTATTTTCGTTTATGCATTAAGTATCATAGTAAGTGACATATTTTGAGGAAAGAGATGAATGAACTGCAGAAGAAATAATATTCCTCTTTTTTTTCCCCTCAACTGGCCAGCTTTATCAAAAACTCCCAATCAAGTTCTAGAGCAAAAGCGCTATCTTGCACAACTACAGAAAGTTTGCTTCTCCTTTGAGGGGAAACAGTGGTTATTTAATAATTTTGGGTAATTAATTTTGATTCATTCTATTTTTTCAAAATAGGACTCTTCCTGTTTGCTGTTCAAGCAAGTGCTTTTTAAAAGCTTGAAGAGTGATCATATTGATGGGAAAGAAGCTCTTTCTTAAGCTTCTTGCTTACTTCTAAGTTGTCCTTGGAACTAGTCCTGGTACAAAGACAAGTTTCTTTGCATACTTCTGACATTTGTGGTAATATTTTTAATGTATCTAAACCAAGCCCTTTTCCAGTGTCTTAAAAAAAATTGAGAATGGGAACCTATAAAACAAGTCTGTGGAGAAATTGTTTACCTAACTAGTTTGCTAGAGAGAAATAGATAAAGACAGTGTTGAAAGCTGAATTGCTAGTCCTGCAAGAGAGCAGCCTGATAGTGGCTAATGGTCTGTGCCAGGGTGGAATGGTGAGATGTGAGATGAGAGAGTGAAGGTGCAGGATTCTTTCTGAATCTTGGCAAGAATGGCAAAACAACAAATGGCTTAATCAAATAGATATTTTAAAAAGATAAAGAGGAATATAGATAGCTAGTAAATCTTAGATCCTTTCAGATGCTGAGACACATGCACTCAGATAGCTTTGGATGTGTTGGATGGATTTTTCCACAACATACTGTATCAGTCCTGTGCATGCAGAGAAGATCCTTCTTTTTGGTCCTTTGTTGTGTTGCATAATTTTTATATATATATATATATATTTAATTTATTTTCTTTTTTGGAAATAAAATCACTCTATTCATAAAGGATGTTCTCATGAGAACTTCTTGCTGCACTTTTAGATGAAGGCAAGCTCATACAGGTGGCATAATCACCAGTACTGAGTTGCCTGCAGGCTCCTCTGTTACAATGATCTGGTCATGTTTATCCTGCATACGAGATATTTGTGCAACAAAGCACAGTCTCAAGTTTGGAATGGACATTGAGCACAGGTCTGTTATGCTTGCTTAATATCAGTGTTATTTGTATCACTGACTCTCCAGCATACTGTGTTCTTCCAGTCAGGTTCTCTACAACAGGTTTGTGGTGTATGAGATGGATGAAAAATATACCTGTTCACAAGCTTTTTTTACCATAATATAAGAGTTGGTGACTTATTTGCTGATTCTGGTTACTGAATTTGATCAGAGATAAAAAGAGCCAAGAACTTTTGCAGTCAGACTAAGGGAAACATCACTCCTAATTTTAAAAAGAGGAAAAAGGAAGATCCAATGAACCACATACTGGTGAGCTTCACCTCTGAGGCTAGGAAGATCATAGAGCAGATCCTCATGGAAGCAATGTTAAGGCACATACAAGCTAGTCATTTGAGACAGCCATCATGACTTTACTAGGGGCAGATTGTGTCTGACCAGTCAGATGGCCTTTCATAATGGAGTGACTGCAACGGTTGACAAGGGAAGACTGACCAGTGTCATCTACCTAGACTTCTGTAAGGCCTTCAGCATGGTCTCACATGACATCCTTACCTCTAGATTGGTCAGAAATGGATTTGAAGGGGGAATTGGGTGTTCTCATGGATGAAAAGCTGGACATGAGCCAACGGTGTGTGCTCACAGCCCAGATAGCCAACTGTGTCCTGGGATGCCTCAAAAGGAGCGTGGCCCACTCACCAAAGAAATTTGTTACTGTGAGGCACTGGAGCAGGTTGTGCATAGAAGTTGTGGGTGCCCCATCTCGGGAAGTTTTCAAGGCCAAGGTGGATGCGGCTTTGAGCAACCTGGTCTAGTGGAATGTGTCCCTGCCCATGATGGCATGGGGTTGAAATTAGATGATCTTTAAGGTCCCTTCTAACCTGAAACATTCTATGATTCTAAGATAATATCAAGGTAAGTTGAATATGTTCAATTAAATATCTAGAAGTTTCTCCTAAAGAAACCTCATATTTCTTCTAAAAGTTTCATAATAAAACATCGAGAGCTCTTGCAATGTGAGGTAATAGAAAATTTCTTCAAGAATCTTTGAACTTTTGAACTTTTTTCCTTATGTGAGACTTTGATAAAAGCAAAATATAGTTGGAAAATATAATTTATGAATTTCCTGTTCCCAAAAAGCTATTAATGAGAACCACTTACTCTTTATTAATTTTCTTTTAGAAATATAGAAAAAAACCTCAAAATGACAATTTGACTTGTATGATTTTAATTGCTTTTGGGATTTCAGTTCGAAGCAATTTTGACTTTTCATACATGTGTGGAATGGAGAATATTTTAAAGAAACAATGCTATAAGAGCACAATTTCATCTAATGGTGAAAGGCCGTGATCCAGACATTACTGATATGTTCTTTTTTGACTTAAAAAACAATTAGAAAAATTAATGGCAAAATATCCACCAGTGCATATCAAATAAAAAAGGTACGACTTCTGCCTTGGGAAGTTCTTAAGTAGCAGATTGCTGAAGGTTAAAACAGGTGAAGTATCACTGTATTCTTGCCTTTGCTTATGTCCTACCCATGTCATTTGCTCCTGGCCAGTGATAGGGCATTAGTTTTATACTAATTCATCTCATTCATCTCACCCTCTCACGTTCTCAGGTAATGGAGATGATGTAACTATGGATTGGATCAGATTTACATTAGGGAAATAAACTTTTATACTTTTTTTTCTAGATACTTTTAAAGTTCTGTGTACAATGGATACAATATAAATATGCTTAAGTACCAAAGGTTCAGAGGGTCCAAGAATATCATAGAGCTTGAGTACTGTGCAAATAGGAAAACAGATGCTTTAAACTCACAGATAGTTCTTATGGCTCTTATTTTGTTCAGCTATTTATATAATCAAAGGTCACAATCTACAGGGTGATGAGAACTTTTGTCAGCTTCAAAATACTTAACAAGTATTTCAATGTAAGGTGAATAAATGCTGCAGCACCTGGGAGTACCTGAATCCCTTGCAGATTTTAGTGGCATTCACTTGATCCAGAACCTATGGAAATGAACTAGAGACTTGGATTTCACCTGAGAGCGCTTCGCATCAAGCTTTTGTATAAAAACCTCTAGCAAGATATTGACCAGGTCAACAATTACTTTCTCGAATTATCTCAAACTCTTAAGGATTTAATGCAAAAATCCATGGGAGTGTTAACAGGGATTCCTTCAATACATGTATTGCTTTTATACAGAGATAGGGTGGAAAAAACAAAGGATAGAGTTTAATTATATTTTTTGCAGCATAGTTTCATTGTCATGAAAACAGTAAGATAATACATTCCAACTTCTGATGTAAGAGGTTTATCTGTCCACAGTTTATCAAGAGAAAACTCCTAATGGGAAGCAAATGATACAGCTGTCTCCTCTGCTAACATGGATGTTGAGTCATACATGGTATCCCTCCCCAAGTATTTCAAAGAAATTGTTCATAATCAGCACTGGAGTAGGAAATTTGCTCAGAGCTTCCTACAGCTAAAAGGGGAACAAGTTGGCATTTTTTTTTCTTGTTAACTCACAGAAGCTTTCAGGCAACCTTGAAAGTATATCACGCACTAATATCATCAGAAAACATGACAGCTAGAGCCTGATGTATCTAATTTTGGACTGGTATAACAGTGCTATTTAGAGCAATAGAGATTTTATCTGTTGGTTGATCTGTTTACTGAAATAGTGAAAAATGTGCCATATATTATATCTCCTTGTTATTCTGTTGGGATAAAGGACATTTGAAGACATCTGCCTCTATGTTGGGATTGTCCTGCTAACTATATTATGATAAAGTCATATATTGTACTTGACACTGGTGAGGCTGCACTGTGTCCCTCAGTGCAAGAAAGGAGGTGCTGGAGTGTGTCCAGAAGGGCAAAAAAGCTGATGAAGGGAATGGAGAGTAAGTCATATGAGGAGCAGCTGAAGGAGCTGGGGTTGTTTACCTTGGAGAAAAGGAGACTTGATGGAGATATTATCGCTCTCTACAATTACTTGAAATGAGATTGTAGCCAAGTGGAGGCTGGCCACTTCTCCCAGGTAACAAATGACAGGATGAGAGGAAACAGCTGTGCTAGGGGTAGTTTAGATGGGACATTAGAACATTAAAAAAGGGCTGTTAAGCATTGGAATAGACTGCCCAGAGGAGTGGTTGTGTCACTGTCCCTGGAGTTAGTTAAAGACTTGTAGTTGTGGCACTTGGGGATGTGGTTTAGTGGTGAACATGGCAGTGCTGGGTTTACGGTTGGACTCAGTGATCTTAGTGGTCTTTTCCAGCCTGTGATTCTGTATATGAAATGAGCATAAAGCAGAAATATTCAGTTCCCTAAGAAGAATCTGTGAAACCATCAGTTAAAATGAATGGCTAGCTAGGGCCCATACTTGTCAGCAGCACAGTGGTTATTAAAAGGACTTCTGTGCTTACTTGCCTTTCCACATTAAAATCCATCATTCCTAGTGATCATCACACTTCCTTAGGTTCCTCTAATGCGTGATGACCATTAGCTAAATAATTTGTTTAATGAAAAACAGATAAATGTGCAGTTAACTTTTTTCTGATGTAAGTTATGAACGCGTGTACTCTGAAAATCCTGTAACTAGGACTGAGACTAGATTATGTTCTTGGGTTTTATCCTATTTAAGAGAACATTGCACCTTTGTCGGCATGGATGCACTGCATGAGTGACCTTATGCATATTCACAACTGTTTATTGGAAGGAATTGGCTTATTAAACAGTAATCATGTAGCATGTGTAAATGAGTTCTGTGAATAACGGGTCTCCTTATCCTTATTGCCTGATATGTGTTGTTGACTAAAAAAGTTTGTTTCATGACATTTACTCTTCCAGGAGTGTTACCAATCATCTGATGTCTGATTTCCTTTTCTGCCTGAGAAATTTGTTTTTCCTTATCTCATATATAAATAATGCTGATTTTTCTCTGTTCCTCTTGAATCACATACTTGAAGAAAAAGACAACTTAATTTAGGAGTGTCTAAATATTAGTGTAGGTGAGATGCTCAAATATGTGTGGCTGCTTTCAGGTGAGCTAAATCTCTCTCTAGACTCAATTACTGCAGTGGGAGCTTCAACTCACATGCAAAAACCTACATGCATACACCAAAAGTGTCTTCACTTTCTACTTGAATCCCATTCCAGGACAACAAAATGAACTTGTCATGATGTCAGAGCTATGAATTACTTTTCTTTATTCTCCTCCACCTCCCCCTCAGATTTGGGGGTCCTCTGTCTGAAGATCTAATGCAGTTTAACTGTTCCTTATTCCATTTTCTCAACGTGCTTGGGTAGAGCCCTTCCCAAATCTTCGTTCACGAAGCCTAGCCATGAATTCCATTTTCAAGTTGCTTTCCCCAAGATGCTTTTCCCTAATGACATTGTCCACTGAAACAGAATGACAACAACTTGCTCAGGAGAAAGGGCTTAGAATATATTGAACAGGTGACCTCAGAAAAATCTGTGTAGCCGTGTTCTCTTGAGGCCATTATGGTTATATTACAGTAGCCTCTATACATGTCTTTAAAGAGTCTCAGGCAAATACTTTTCTGCTAATTGAATAAAAAGAGGAAAAACATAGAAAACTCACATAATTTAAATCTTCTGTCCTTGATAGTACATTTAATAATACAGCTGAAATTTTATTCCAATACATAAAATATTTCTAGAAGAAAAGAGATGTGCAGGAATATTTTGAAACTGTACTGCAAACTAGTGAAATTAAATAAGAGAAACTACAGTGAATAAAACCAAAGAAATATGCATTGTGAACACTATGTGTTATGATAAAAAAGGCCAGGAGAAACTACAGGAAACGTTGTACTTGCTGTATTTAAAAATATTTTGTCTTTTTAAATGTAGAAGTTATTTAATGCTGGTTTCTTTTCATTTGTGACAGTCTTATTGATCCAGTAAAAAAGAAACATTTTTCACCTGTGCATTATTTATTAAGCAGCAATATAGGGAAATGAGTGGAAAAGTCAATTTCTACCTGCATTTGGGTTTGGAGGCAAAGCATTTTCTTCAACAGGCTTTAGATCAGGATTTTAGTTATGTCTTACACTATATAATGTAACATTTCTATATATTAATCCTATTCCAATGGGAGCTGGAGTGTCAGATTTTTCCCACCCAAATGAAATCCAAGGTAAAAGTTTTTACCTGCCTTTCTTATCAGAAAGGAAGGCAACACTCTTATGATGACTGGTGGAAAAGTTGATGAAATCTGAAAACACTTGTAGAATTTTCGATTTTTTTAAATGTTAAATGTGTCATGGAAAGATTTACTTACTTTATGTAATCCACTCCAAAATGTGTGTCTTAGCTGTCAGGTTTGAACATATCAATGTGTAAAAGATACAATTGCTCTTCAGGGATGAGGTGAACTCTAACAGTTAGATGCTGTGCAAGCTTCTGAGACTAAGCACCGTGACGATTTTGTAGGCATCTCATTAACGAACTGTAGTGCTGCAGCATGCTCCGCTTTACTTATTTATTGAAGAGATAATGGGAAATAACTGGTTTCTTTGTGAAGTCATAAATAATATGACAGAAGGATATTAAATGCACTGAGATGTGACAGAGAAGCGAAAAACTTGTGGGATTTAGTATTTTATGGTGCCAGTTCTCCTTTACCAGTACATGTGTAACCAAGAGATACCTTTTAGATGGTTTTGTGAACAATTAGCAATTTAGTGTGCTAGCTACTGAAAGGTAGATGTCTTAAATCATCAAGAGTATCTGAGTTTTGCTGTTTTGTAGTAACATTCAGAAGTTACTAAAGAATAAATCTTCCTCCTCTTTTTTTCTTTCATTTTTTTTTCCTTTAGGTCTTTTTCTTTTTTCTTTTTTTTTTTCTTAACAGAGATATTTTTTCTCTATTTTTAGATTCCCAGTGTGAAATACTGGTTCCACAAAGGATGAACATTTCTGACATTCATTCTGTGCATCTTTTGTTCTCAGTAGGAGTCTTGTCCTGAAACTGCACGCAAAGATACACACAAGATCCACTGTGGCTTCTCAGTACTTTGCACTCTTGATGACAACAACACGTAGCTTTTTTCCCCCTCTGTATGTATGTGTGGGTCTGTCTGAACTTAAGAGAGAAAAATGTGCTTTATTCTGAAGTTCAGACATAACATTCACATCTAGATTGAGGCAGCACTGTCCTCTTCTGTGTTCATTTCTGTTATTGTCACTAAAAGATTTATCAGGCAGTATATTGAGAATTTCCTCGGATACTGTGGTGATTAGAGAAGTATCAATCTCATTGGTTAGTCTTGGGAACATTTCCAAGTATTATGACCCCACAGTTCTTTACCTTAGGTTTGCCTCTACAGTTAGCATGAAGCTGGTGTAGAAGACAGCTCCAGAGCACTGCAGCCAGTTCTACTTAGGTTTCTATATCCTGTCCATCTGCATGGTACCCAAGCACCTGTATTGTAAACATGCTTCTACAAGCTGAACAACTTATTTTTCCTGGAGCAATAAGAGTTTCTTCTGGGTTGGTAGTTTACACATGTTGCAACAGGCAAGTGTTGAGGTCACAAATGTGTGGATCTCAGCCACTATACCAAGCATGAGTTTTGTCTGTGCAAAGCATTTTATGGTTTTATAGCATCCATTACCACTTCATCTAAAGATTAAGCTCCTCTTCTGAAACATGACCTTTTTATTGGAGGAGTTCCAAGCATTTCCATATGGGGTGCTGAGGCTTCTTGTTGTTGCTTGCTTATTCCACTTACATCACTTTTATAGCAGTGTAAATCTATTGTTTCACAAGCTACTCCTAGTTTGCAGTAATGTGAAAATAGAGGGCGGCCTGATCTTCCATGGTTACCCTTTGCACTGCCAGCAAGTTACATTTTTAATTCATTTGAAGTGGGAAGTAGTGGGAAGTAGGAAGCAGGTGAAGCAATTCTATTGTGACTCAAATGATGTGTGTATAAAAATTTAAAGTTAGAAACAATTTTCATCAACTATTCCAACTACTCTGTGATGTTTATTACTGTAACTTAGAACTTCTCTTTGGGGCAAACAGTGCCATAATGACTTAAGAAAATGAAGTGTTCATTTTTCATTGAGCACTGGAGTGATGACTTGGAAAAAGTAGAGTTTCACCTGCAATTGTTAAAGTAACTGAGAAACCACAGGATGAAATATCACTTAGTTCTGGAAAAACAAATTAAGGCCAGTCTTTCTCATAAATTTTATGAAAATACAGAATGCTTGATCTTGAAGTAAAGCAGATGAGACACACTCATGTTGTGATCATATCTTTCCATTTCTACTAGCTGTTTCATAAGGATTATTCTTATAACTAACCTTCCCTTGTTTGCACACTTTGGATCACTCTTCAGGGGAAAAAAATCCCCAAATTAATGGTTCTTTTGAAATGCCTGTTCTGCAAATGAACAAGTTATGGACTTCTTGCTTGAAATATTCTACTTTTTGAAAAGATGCCAAGAACTTTTATCTTGAATCTATTATGTATATAGTAAATTGAAAACTCCAGGATGCAACCTGGGGGTCTATTTCGATATATCATTTTAACTCTCTTTTTTGAATCATTTGGGAGGTCTCTGAGGCACAGAACCTTTAGACCGTTTATTTCTATCACCAATCCACTCATCTAAGCAGCCTCATGTGGACAATCAAGAATAATAAAGGGGAGACCCTTCCTTAGAGTTTCAAGCAAAAGAGGTCATAGATTGGATCATTGTTGTATTTTGCTACAAATGGCTTGGTAGAATAATTTTGCATTCATTACTTTCCATGTTTAATAGTATTACAAGAAATGTCAACAAAATTTCCAAATGTTGTATTTCAGAAAGAATGCACATAACATAGTTTGGTAAATTCTAGGTCAATTTTTATTGACAATAATACTGATTATATGTTAAAATACCCCAAAACAGCCATATTCATCAAAAGTAGTAGATGTTTATTAATCATATCAAGTATTAGGTGTATTTTTAATGTATATTTTGCCTCTTCTTTCTTCAGACATAGTAGTTATAGGCACGGATAGCCCATATTCATATTTCTGTGTAGCCTAATCTAATTTCCTCTGAGCAGTTTTAATTTTTGAATAAGCAAATTAAAAAAAGAGAATAAAACATTATTTTGTATGGCAGATTTTACTGTTGCATAAAAGACATGAAGTACAAAACATGTCTCAAGCATTTGCTTGTTCAAGTGCCTTGGAGGACTTTCTCTCTTTTTTTCAGTATATATTATGCATTAAAAATGCAATAAACACTTTTCATTCATGAACCACTTTGTCGGGAGAATTGTAAATTACAAGTGTTAATTTTGAACGTCAATAAAAAAAACTGTTACCTTAATATTTTCTCAGTTAGGTATAAAACACAACTCGAGAAAAAAGAATCTAGGATTGTTATTAGCCTGTTCAGCTATCTGGTGGGACCATTCTGTTCTGTATGCAGTCTCGGGAAAAAATCTGATTATCAGGCGATGTATCCTTGTGAGTCCCTTTTTTGCCTACTGCAACTTTTTCCCATTACATAAATATTTAATTGGAAAGGGCCCTAATTACAAAGTCTTCCTCCTTCCTTTTCTAGTGCAGAACTGTTCTGTTGGAGGAGCCTGACACCCCCTGCTCTTATGGGAGGAGAACACAGTTCACAGGGATTCACAGGATCTTAATCTAAAGGGTGTTCTTAGTTTATATTCCCTAATGGTGACATATCTTCCTACCCATAAGAGATAGTCATTCTTTGCAAAACAACTAACACTCTTGCCAATTTTTTCCTGAAAAGCTTGTGGTTCCCAATGCAACTATTTTCAGAAGACTACGCTATTACCTACCTGGCTCTTTCTGGAAAAAAACCAAACCAAACAACCAAACAGAAACCAAATCCAAACAAATGCTCTGAAGTGTCTCAAAGTTAATTTAGTGCCTATTTGAATTTTTCTTCTCTGCACACTCTACATGAGTTTTAGCAGTACACCTTAAATATTACTTCAATTGTGAACATCAAGAATATGTAATATTCTAATCTTGAAAAGTGCTGCTATTCATTTTTGTCTGTCTGCATCTTATTTTTGTCTGCTACAGAAACACAGGTTTTTGAATGCTTTATTTTTCCGCACCTTATTTCAGTAAGACTTCTTTCATATGGAAGGACTCAAAATGTAAGGGTCTCTGTTCCCATATTCTGACTGAGACAGTAGCTAAACAGTATCATCTTTACCTTGAACATCACTCTTTTCTTTTGAAATTGGCAGGGAGCCCAGAAGTTTTCTTGACCAAAGGCATATTCAAAATTTTTTAACCTACTTTCATGCTAATTTGTTCTTGTAATCACAAAATAAATCAAAATCTTTTCCATTGTTTAAAACTAAAAGATAACATTTTTACAAAATCATTTTAGAGGATTTTGAATATAAATAAGCTATTAATGACAGAAAAATAACTACAGGTAAAGATGTGTCCTTTAGGCAAATGGTAAGTAAATTAGTGTAAAACCAAAAATTGATGCAAAACCAATTAAGGATCCTGTTGACTTCAGAGAGTTATGGATTATGTCTCAGTGAAGAATCTTTACAAGAGAAGGACCTTAGAAGAGAGGAAAAAAATAGGTATCCTTAGAAATATAAATTGCATCACAGTCCTATCTTCAGCCACAGTAATTATCAAAATTTGTGGGAAAAAAAAAGTCTTGAAAATGCTTGATGGAATTGTATCTCACGATCTACATTTCTCTTTAAAATTCTGAATTTTGTAGTCTAAAACATGCATTTCCACAAATGCTTTTTTTCGCAGGTAGTTGGCATATCTGCCTTCCTCCTTTTGTATTCTGATTATTGCTTTCTGGAATTCTGTGTAAAATCAAAAGGAAGTTGTTCATGGAAAATCAGTTCTGGAAAACTGAAGAGGGAAAACCCTTACCAGATGGTATAATGTTCCCAAATGTGGAGGAAAAAGAACTGAGTAATTTCAGAAAAAGAATCCAAGACCCAAAAGGCTAGTTGAAAGCTGAGGTATCCGAAGAAGCATTTGTTATTAGAATATAAAATATCCAAGGGGATTTTGAATATTGCTGATTCTCTTCCTGTGCTAGTGTGAACTGCGGAGGAGATCTGGCTCAGTGCAGAGAAGTGGGGCAAGGCAGCAGAAGGGCAGGTCTCAGCAGGTGGGTACCCTTGTCCACTGTGGGTCAAGTTCCTGTTGCTTTGTGTGTAAGCCTGTGTTTAGTCTTGGGAGGACATGAAGAGCTGTTTTAGTTTGGTATGCATGAAGAAAATTCCCCTTTTCAATGGCTTTCTAATAAATGAACAATCCCAAGAAGAATTGGCTTTCCAGGAGCCACTCATCAGGGTTGAGTTTCAGGGTGGAAAAAGGAAAAAAGATGGTTTGAAGAGTATATCTTTACATTTATTTTTAGTCCAGTTAGATGAGGGGAAAATACTAAAAAGTAACACTGATTTGGGTAGAAGGAACAATGGGAGCCTAAGGTATCTGTTTGTTTTTAGCAGATTGATGCCATTAACTATTTGCAAGGGTTGTTGCAATGCTCAGTCTTTCAAACCACTGTAATTAAACTATGAAAAAAATAGCAATGCCTTCCTTATAGAATTTTCTGCAAGAAGCCTGGAGAATTATTCTGTGAAATTTCGTAGTTCTTAACTTACTCATCAATCATATGACTTCAACAGTATTCATCAGACTAGGAAGACCTTAGAAATGCATTAGAGGGAATAAATAATGAAGAATCTGTTTACTAAAATTGTGCTAATACAGAAGAGCAAGAACATATGTAATATGATTATATACCAAATTACATGTCAGCTAAATGATAGGTCAAGCTACAATGTCTACATCAAAAATGTAAGGTTCATTTTTTAAATTTTATTTAAACGTAGCAACTTGGAGCATTTTGCATGGTTCTAAAATTTTCAGCTCTGCTAGTGTAAAAATCTATGGAAAAGACTTATATCCAAAAAAAGTTCTGATAGTTTTAGATTTTTTTTGTTATGATGCTTTAGTGCTTCATTAACTCTTACTTTCATCCTGTTTTAAGAGAGTTTATAGTTCTTAGGAATCTTTTTCTTAAGATTCTCGGCAAACCAGAAACTCACTGAACTCTGCAGAATATCACATAACAGATGTCTAAAAACTTGATTTTACTCAAGGGGATACCTAGGCAAATTCACTTATGTTTGTAAGTACATAGAAAAGCAATCTACTTCATAAAATCTATGAACTGAAAATAGATGGAAGATGAGACACTGTTAAGGGAAAGCATCAAATATATTTGTTCTGGTTTTACCCTTTTTTTTGCAGTCAGTAATGGCCACAAGATCCTGGCCTAGATATATTTTTAATCTGACACAATGTATGAATTCTTAAGTCTTTATGTCACATCAAAAGCAATGGAGCCTGAGATTGCTATGTTTTTTGTAGATGCATCAAGCTTGTGTGCTATAGGAATGGAGATTCCAAAATTAAAATAATGTCCCTGGTTTTACTTCTTATGAGTCACCAGAAGTCCTAAGACTTTCTAACAGAGTATTTTGCATTCAACATGTAGTCATCACATTGTCTCATCATAAATATCATATCAAAATAGAACTTTTGCCAAGAAGTTTCCGGTTATTAATATATATGTTGAACAGAAAAATAGGTTAGGTGGATGTTACAATGAAAAGTGTTTCTAAGTTCTCAACCATTACTTCCAGTGATTTCTTTGAAAATCTTAGTACTGAGTAAAATTGCAGAAACTCTTAAAATTGCATAGCTTCTACAGGATACAGGCACTGTGCATGTAACTTTTTTGTCAACAAGGCTATAAGTGCTCTAGGACAACACTGCTTGAACAGGGAGGTTGGAGCAGATGACCCACTGTGGTCCCTTCCAACCTTACCCATTCTCTGATTCTGTACTAAAACCTGAAAGGTAACATTTTCAACCATAAACACAGCAATTTTAAACATCTGTTCAGAAGACTTCTAAGAATTTGAAGACAATGACTTAGAAAACTTAACTAACATTTTAGTACACTTTTTAAACTAGGTAGTGAATAAAGCAAGTAACATTTTATTGCAGGAGCTTATTTATATTATAATTTTCTAGTTAGAGCAATACATCAATTAACAGACTTATAAGCAAGTCTTCTGATTCTTTTGAAGTCCTCTGACTGTCTCTTTAATCAGTCAGAAATTGGGGAAAATCTATTTTATCATTAAGCCCACAAGTCATATTACGATTACAAGGTTATAGCCTTACAGAACAACTTCTTATTTTTGAAAAGCAGAATTGCAGGGCTGATTTGAGGTTAAAAGGGGCCTCTGGAGATTGTCTTGTTCAGCCCCTCCTGCTCTGAGTAGTCACCAAAAGCAGGCTGCTCAGGGTCATGCCCAGCCAGCTATTGAATATCTCCATGTGTAGAGATTGCACAATGTCTCTGGGAAACCTGCTCTTGTGTTTGACTACTCTCACAATGAATTTTTTTTCCTTACATTTAAATGAAGTTTCCTCTGTTTCAATAGTGTCTCTTTTCCACTTGACTCAGAGCCTGAGTCCCTATTCTTAACTCTTGCATTCATGAGGTGTTTATTATATACGTGAATAAGATGCTCCTGCGCATCTTTGCCAGGCTGGACAATGAAGGCTGTCTCAGCCTCTCCATGAAGGTCACGGGCTCCAAGCACTTCATCATCTTCATGGCGTTGAGTTCAACTCACTTTCATATTTTCATTGCCCTCGTGGACCAGAGAGCCCAGGGCTGGACCTAGCACTCCAGCTGTGGCCTCTCCAGTGGTCAGGAGCAGGGAAGGATCACACAATCAACCTGCAGGTCATGTGATGCTGTTTATAATTCAGCCCAGGAAAAGCTGTCAACCTTCCTTGCTGCAGGCACATTGATGGCTCTTCCACCAGGATTCCAAGCCAGTCAGCCCCCAGCCTGTACTGATGCACATAGTTATTGCTTCCCGGTGCAGGATTTAGCATTTCCCTTTCCTGAAATCCTTGAGATTATTACTGTTTGCCCATTTCTTTAGCCTATTGAGGTCCCTTCAGCAGCATAAGCATCTGCTATATCAACTAACCTTCCCAAATTTGCATCATCTGCAAATTTGCTGAGGATGCACTCTCCCATCATCCAGGTAATTACTGAAGATGGTAAACTATACTGACCCCACTACTGACCCCTGGGAAACACCACCACTGACTCTCCAGCTGGACTTCATGCTTCTGACCACAACCCTTTGAGCCCAACTGCTCAGTCAGCTTTTCGGCTCACCTCAGTTTCTGTGGATATAACCTGTCCTTCATCAGTTTATTGAGGAGAATATAGAGTCATATAATTGCTAAGGTTGGAAAAGACGTCCAAGATCATCAAGTCCAAACTTTGGCCGAATGCCACCACACCCACTTAACTATATCATGATGTGCCACATCTGCCCTTTTTTTGAGCACTTCCAGGGATGGTGGTATTACGGGAGACATTGCTGATGGTCTTGCTAAATCCAAGATAAACGATATCTTCTCATCCACTGCGTACTGTAGTCATTTCACCATGTAATGTTTTCAGATTCTTATGACATGATTTTCCATGCATAAATCTATGTGACTGCTCCCACTTTGTCCACCATATGTTTGGAAAGGGCTTTCATGACCAGTTTCTCCACTACCTTCCCTGGGATGAGGGTTAGGCTGACTGGCTTGTAGTTACCAGTATCCTTCTTCTTGCTGTTCTTGAATTAAATTCTTTTATTCTAAAGATAAATACATTTGCTAGGAGGTTCACTTTAACATATAAGCGTAATAATTATATGCAAATACAATAAAAAAATCAATAATCAATATGTATATTTATTCTACTTTAAGACTTTTTTCAAATGAGCAAAACAGTTTAGGACACTCATACTGTGAGTGGGTGTTGGGTTCATTAACTTTGCTTTGCTTCAGAGACTTAAGAATCTTTGGGATATGATAATACTCAAATGTCACAAAATGCCATTTAAATTTTAAAAGATATATGTTTTGAGAGGTTTCTGTGAAGACAGTACCTTTATTAAGAAAATTTCAAGTTTGCTTAGCCATTTTTGGGACTAATTGTGATACTCTTTTCAGCTCTGTTGTCATTTTTCATGTACTGAGGAAGTCCAGCAAAATATCTTTGACTGCCAATTGTAAAAAGCCATTCCCTTGACCATGACCCCGTGCAATAATAGAGTATATGTGAATAAGAGGGCTTTGAGTTGCTGTGTGTCTTCAATAGGATGTTTCTTGCTGAAGTGCAACAGATGAGGTAGATGCCAATACACTAGATTTAAAAGTAAAAAATCTTGTGTAATTTATGAATTCACACCAGAAAATAAAATTACTTACATCCAGTATAGAAGGAACAATACTATAATTACTAACCCTTTGTTGGTAATTTAATATCTATTGAGAGTATCCCATAGGAGAAGGACTTTGCGATGAATTACAGGGGGGTGGTGGAGTGATTCTCCCTAGAGGTGTTTAAGGAAAGACTGGATGTGGCACTTAGTGCCATGGTCTAGTTGGCATGGTGGTATTAGGTCATAGGTTGGACTCAATGATCTTAGAGGTATTTTCCAATCTAATTGTTTCTTTGATTCTGTGATTTTGTGACTTGGGGGTGTTTGTTGACAAGAAGCTTAACATGAGCCAGCATAGGTGCACTTACAGCCCAGAAAGCCAACTGCACCCTGGGCTGCATCAAAAGAAACATGGGCAGCAGGTCGAGGAAGATGGTTGTGCCGTTCTACTCGTGAGACCCCACCTGGAGTGCTGCATCCAGCTCTGAGACCCCCAACATAAGAAGGACATGGACCTGCTGGAACAAGTCCAGAAGAGGATCATGAAAATGACCTGAGGGCTGGAGCAGCTCCCTTATGAAGACAGGCTAAGAGAGTTGTTTAGCCAGGGGAAAAGAAGGCTTCAGGGAGACCTTAGAGCAGCCTTCCAGTACCTAAAAGGGGCCTATAAGAAGGCTGGAGAGGGACATTTTTACAAGAGCATGTAGTGATAGGACAAGGGGGAATGGCTTTAAGCTGAAAGAGAGTAGGTTTAGATTCAATATTAGGAAGAAATTTGTTACTGTAAAGCTGGTGAGGCATTGGAACAGGTTACCCAGAGAAACTATGGATGCCTCGTCTCTGAAAGTCTTGAAGACTAGATTGGATGGGGCTTTGAGCAACCTGGTCTAGTGGAAGGTGTTGCTGCCTATGGCAGAGGGGTTGGAACTACATAGTCTTTAGGGTCTCTTTCAAACCAAAGCATTGTTATTCTATGATGCTGGACCCAAGTCTTCTCAGCTAATTCTTTTATCTCTATTAGTCATTTTTCTATTTGCCATGAAAACAACTTCTAAAAATGTAGTATGTTTGCCCTTTTTAAATGCAAGCCCTACAGTATCACTTGGTGAGTTGCAATAGCTATACTGTATTTGCTGTGTTTGGAATTAGTGTAACAGAACAAGTAATGCCTTAATTCTTTATCTGAAATAGCTCTAGAACAAAGGCAGTTCTACTTCAAAAGAATGTCTGATCTTGTTTACATATTGAAATAAGTCCTAGAACCTTCAAAATATTTTCTAAATAATGTAATTTTAGAGAATGACACAAGTTAATGACATCATCTCCCTATTTTTAAAAAAGAGGCTAAAGAGGACTATTCACCTTCCTTGGGTTTTTTATTTGTTTTTTATCATCTTGAGAAAGAGGTGAAGACATATTTTTGAAAAAAAATCTCTATCCTTAAAAATCCAGTGCTGCACAGGAGTCATAGAAGTGCCTTCAAACCAAGCAAGGGAATTGAATAATTGGGCATCAAATGGTAAAAATTTCCTTTTTATACTGTCCTAGTCACATTGAACTCAATGTCATAACTTCCACTGAACCTTGATTTTATTTGGTGCATGAAGATAAGGACCTGCAAAAGTCATTGCAAGACTAAGCATATAGGAAATCTTAGGAACTAATAATCTGATTTTAGAAGAAATTGAATACATAATTTTAGTGAAATAAAAGAATATGAAACCAATACATTTCAGTATTGGCTTCAGTAAAATATCAGGAATGGAAAAAGTCTCCTTTTCTCATGGGATATATGAAATTTAATGACAGTTGTGAGCATACTTTACATTTTCATGACTGATAAAAATTAAGGTTCAAAGTTAAATAATTGCAAGAGAATGCAGTACAGGAAGATTAAACCTATTTTATATTAATTTGCTGATTTTTTCAGTCACATCTCAAACTGGAAAGATGAAATTAAGAGAAATACAGTTCTTCATGCAATGTGGTAATTGGATAGTCTTACTAAAATTTGATAATTTTTGCATGGTGTGGAGAGAATTTGGAATAAATTTTAAACTTAATCATAAAGATACATTTCAGAATAGATAGACTAGAAGAGACTAGGCAAAACAATGTTGCTACTCCTTGTGAACTCACACATTTGGAAATCCCAAAGATTTGGTTTGCGAAAACAAAAAAACATGAAACAAATAAATTGGTTTTGGTAACATCCTGAATTGAGTTTGAGCAAGCGTAAGTCAATACAGTGACATTTGTAATCACCTGGACGCCTCCCATGACATAACTTATTATGCAGCTAAATTATAGAGTCTTAATTATGGCAATATTGGGAGTCAAAGTATTTTTTTTCCCAACTTTTGCTTTATTCTTTAAAACAAACAAACAAACAAACCTACAAAACCAGGGGGGCAAAAATGTTTAAAGTTCTGTATAAACTTGTACTGAAGGTTATAAAAAATAACCTACAGAGACAAGTTTCATTCTTATTTATGGAGCATTACCTAGATGAAACAGTACAATTCACTGGGTCCTGTACTGACTGCTGGCCATGACACTATGAAACTGTTTTTTGCTAAACAGTGGTCAGTCTGCCTCTGCCCCTTCAGGCTCTCCCAAATTATTTGATTTCTCTGTCTTCGTGGTCAGAATCAAAGCTCATCACATACAAATGTAAAATGAGCCAACAATATTGAAAGATGGTGAACACCTCTTGTCTGTCTTCAAAACTTCAGAAAAGGGCAGAAAATTACTTAAAGCTTACAGGTCAGAATGACAGATTCCTGATACAGAAACAAGAGAATGAGAAGTAAGCAAAGCAATTTTTTTCTATAAAACTTCTTCCATTTTTAGGTTGGCTTTGAAACTATTTTATTTGGTTCTCATTACTCATAGGAATTTAAACTTTTTCTATAAGTGGAAAATAGGTTATGGAAAGAAGTAGATCTTTCTCATTGGCCATATATAGGTTACATAGTAATATATGCCCAGAGCTAAACATGTCCCACATGCTTGGAAGCAAAAGCTTATATTAATACTTTGAAGTTGAACGTGTGAGTATCTAAAGCACCCCTGGACCTGCTTCACGCTTCTGAGTTTAAGTAAAATACTCCCATATAACTACAAAAAAAAGAAAAAAAAAGGTAAGTTTAACCTTCAATTTATCATGTAAAATTTAAATGGTAGATTTAAGACATAAAATGTCGCATCTACAGTATGGTTAAGAGTTTATAATACATCTTCTAAACTACAAATAAAACAATAAAAACTCAATAAAAAACTGAGAAAGAAGAGATTTGAGAATGCTGGAGATTCAAACCAGAGCCAAAAATATATTCAACTAATAAACGAATTATGGACTTTGATGTTAAATATGTGATGCATTCTGTCGCATTTATAATTTATTGTGGTTACAAGCCCGTAAACTTATTCATATTTTAATTTTTAGACAGGAGAAAGCATTTTTATGTTCTGTGTTAGAACTCCTTTGGCATGAGCACAGCTTGTACTGAGGTCTTACATATAGTGAATTATTTCAGCACTGAGTAGCAAAATAGGCATAAATAAAGGCTGTAAAACAGAGGAATACATTGAGGAATTAGATCTTGAATTAAGGGTAATATGAAAAGCAGGCAACGAAGTTCTCAGTTTTGATTACGTCTGATTCTTATTTTATCTCCTACAATTTCATCTGTAAGACAGAAGTGAATATTTTGTTTTGCATTAATGAAGAAATAGTACTGTCCAACACACAAGGAAAAACATTGTTATCAGGAAAGGATAAAAGGTTAATGTATCTGTGAAATGCAATTACAACAATTCTGTAAGAATATCAAGACCATGGTGTTAAAGATTTGGTGACCCAAAGTTGTTTTTACATGTCTCCTATCTTTTTATTTTGAAAAAAAAGTACATTAATGTAGTCTTTGTAAGGGAATTAATTATTAATTAATTTTATTTCAGCTAGAGCTCAAAATCAGATTTGAAGATCCAAAGCAGAATCTAGATTTTGTTATGAACGTCATGACACTTGCTTCATGGCCCAATTTAAAATAGCAAAGTTGAGCTAATGAAGAAATGTTTCTGCAAATTCCTTTTTGGATTAAATTCACTGTATTTTTATGATCAGATAAGACCATTGTGATCACTGCATCAGACCTCATGTCCGACACAAGGTAAAAGACTATTCTGAATTAATTCTGGTTTAAATTTGGAAGCACAATGCTTCCTATTCTATTTGAAGAGCCATCAGTGAACAGTCCATCACAGATCACAGAGTCCATCTGTTGACAGGTGTGTGACATTTCTAGTATGAATGGAGTTCTTCTCACCAAATTTTAATTTAGATGTCTATCTGCAACTGAGCAAGTTTTCCAGCAGAGAGTGATAGGCTCTTTAGAGCACAGTTCATTTATCTAAGGTGAAAAAAGTAGCATGATAAAAATGATCACAGCTGTCCATAGACTGTACAGAGAGTCAAGGCAAGTATTCATACTACAGATGTCTGCATCTGAAAAGAAGAAACCTGAATCCCAGGCAACTTTTCTGTCATCAATTTTGAACATTTGGAAGTTGTCTTATTTCCACTGAGCTCTGTGGAAGCGTTTATCATCTGTATGTGTTATCTGGGTAGATACTGTAGTACTCACTATGATCAAATAAGTCATCAGTTAATAGAGTATCTTTGAGAAGTTAAATAAGTGATGTGCTCCTGGCGTTTTTGCAATGAAGTATGTTTCTTAAACCCCAGTCACTCTTGTGGCTATTCCAAGAATTCACCTTCATTTTCAGCATTAATCTTGAGTTATGTGCAGCAGAACTGTATGCAGTATTCTCTTTTTCCAGAGACAAAATTGCAAGTAATGTAACCTGTGTAATTGTGATTCCTAGTTATTTATTAAAGAATCACAATTTTTGTCCACAGCAATAAGCTGTGAGGTATTCAGCTGATTGCTCTCTACTATAAGTTTTGTTTCATTTCAAGAAATTAAGACAAGAATTAAGTGAAACCAGAATAAGAGTATTCATACAGCTGAACTGACCCTGTGAAAACTGAGGTTTCATGAGACTTAAAGAACTGTGGAAACATTCTGTCAGTGGCATTGAATATTTGCATTATGCCTTAAAAATATCTGCTCTAGGTTTAGTTGAGCTTTACAGAATTTTCAAGTAGACAGTTGAAAAACATCTATATGTCACAGAGCTGTCAAATTTGAGATGATGAAATAAAACAATATCATGTGCACTGAGAAACATAGTCCTTGTTCATCAGAAAAATGGTGTGCATTGCATATTGTATGCAAGACTGAGCAAACTAGATTGTCTTTATTTAAGTCTTTACCTTAATTTGATACACCCTGGAGTAAGGGCTTAGTAAGGACCTTGACAGGCTTGAGAGGTAGGCCTGCATGAACCTCATGAAGTTCAACAAGGGCAAATGCCAGTCCTGCACCTGAGTCAGGGCAATCCAAAACACAAGTACAGGCTGGGTGGAGAATGGATCGAGACCTGGGAGAAGAATTAGGGGGTGTTTGTGGATGAAAAGATCAACATGATGTGGGAATGTGTACTTACAGCCCAGAAAGCCAACTGCATCCTGGGCTGCATCAAAAGAGGCATGGCCAGCAGGTCGGGGGAGATGATTCTTCCCCTCTGCTCTAAGGAGACTGCTCCTGGAGTACTGCATCCGGCACTGGGGACCCCAGCACAGGATGTTGACCTCTTGGGGCGAGTCCAGAGGAGAGCCACCAAGAGCACAGGGATGAAGAACCTCTCCTATGAAAAAAGGCTGAGAAAGCTGGTGCTGTTCAGCCTGCAGAAGAATTCAGAGGGGCCTTAGAGCAGCCTTTCTAAAAGCGACCTACAAGAAGGCTGGAGAGGGACAT
>NW_016690480.1:0-21698 GCF_001604755.1 Lepidothrix coronata
ACTACAATATTACTTGAAGGTGAGATCAAAACATTGGTCTTCTATGGACACACAGCAAAGAGCATGCTTCATTCAAGCAGTTTGTAGTCCATATTGCTTCATGAAAATAAAAGTTCATGAGATGTGGCTCTTCTAACTGCTGGAAAGATCAGAAGCTTCCCTAGCATCTTTCAGTTGAGATATGATAAACAGAGTATCAAAAAACAATTGAGTCACAGCAGTTTATAATAAACTACTGCCTATCAAGTAAACCACAGTACTGACCTTCACATGCTTCTCTCTCTCCCTTCATAATATTTAGGGCAAGCTAAGAGTATTCACACAGCCAGTTGCATGTCAGAGGAGATAAAAGGTAGCTGATTTGTTGGGCTGCTTTAATTCAGGTGTGCTCAGTCTAAGGTCAGGTTAAACTGGAAGCTAAATATTTTGGTAAATAAGAGTTCTGGCTGTGGCTTTGACACCGATTTCAACATCAACTGACATAGAAACTGACATAAAATGGCAGAAAGTTTTCTAAGTGTTTTAATGGCAGTAAGGGAAGTTACAGATCAGCAGAAAAAAGAAAAATGCAAAAACATGGCTTATGGCAAGGTCTTACAGAAGTTTCCCATTGGCTGTAAAAATAATTCCACTGGAATGCTTGCAGAAAGGAAAGAAAAAAACTATATTCAAACTAATTTATGCTCTAGCATCAGCATAATCAACAAAATCACAAACACATGACTCCAAGACTTTCTGAACATATTAGTATCTCTAGCTATTATTCCAGTATTTCTCATTTAACTTGAAAAATTTTACACCTATGTCTTGGTCACACCAAAAAATCCCCCATCACACTGAAATGTTAGTGTTTTATTACCTATTAACAGCGAGAGGGCACAAACAGAAGTCCACACAAATCTATATCACTGACTTTACAATTTCCAGCTGATCATGTTGCACTGCACTTGGAGTTAATGCCCTGAGCCACAGTCTGACTTTTAAGAAGGTGCTTAAGCATATGATGCAAAGAGGTCAGGGAAGCCAGTGAACAGCAAGAACTTGTGAAACTCCTCTGACAGCTTGAGGTATGGCCCTCAGGCATCTGGTGGGCCCCTTTCCACGGGTTATGATTCCCTCCATGCAGTCTGTGAAAGGTAACACTTGCCTGGTGGGCACATAGGTCACTATGAGGATCTTGCATTTTGCAAACTACTGGCAGATGTGCAATAAACCCATACTGACCTTCTTTCCAAAAGCAAGCAGCAACCAAAGGCTTAATAGGATGCCCTGGGCACAGAAGACGTAAGAAAAGAGGTTGATTGCTTGTGTAACTGTTTCTACCAGCAAGGAATTGATGCACCAGGAACAAAACTAAAAAGTCCTCAGAGGAGATTAATACGTGATGTTTCACTGGGAACATAGGGTCTGTGTCTGAAGTGATATAAGCCAAGAGAGGGAGTGGAAATATTTTCTTACCTGACAAAAAGATGCTCAAATAGAGATATAACCTTGTTAGTCTGGTTAGACAACACAAAGAAATTATGATCACAACTTTCAATAATACTTTCTTAATAGTGCCCAGCTCCCAGAAGGTAACTGAGAGTACCTTTTGCCAAAGGTGACTCTTTCAAGCTCAAATGAATAGGAAGGTCAAAAAGGCAAGAGACTGTGACATTGAGACAAACAGTTCGTATGTGGCAATGGTCAGATCTGCAACCTACAGGACAGAAAGATCCACCGCGAAATCAGATTTGCTTCTTTTTCTGTTCACAGACTCAGAAGAAAGGAAGGGGGGGGAGAATAAAATCAGGTATAAACTGCCATTCAGAGGTTTCTAACCCTGACAAAAACAACAATAATGTGCTCCTGTTTGACTTCAATTTGATATCCATAACTCCAGTTCTTCACTAGAAAAAGAAAAGGGTGATTTACAAATGCATGTCCAGCCTTTGCAAATGCATCCAGGAACCTGTGATAACAGGTATTTTCATAAAGCACGATGGTGTGAGTGGACTGTAACGTGCATACAACAAAAATTAAATCAACTGCTCATATTCAGCACGTAGCATATAAAAAATATTAAAATATTTATAGAATTATATTTTTTACTTACATTTCTCTTCAGAATCAGAACTAGCTTTCCCATGAAGCCAGTTAATTTGCTCACAATGATCAACACATTATATATTTCTGAAGTCTTCAAAATTTAATTTTCTACTCATTTTTCAGCTGATGAACAAAGGAAGCTGCTCTTCCTGCATAATTAACTAAGCTTGTACTCCTACCATGAACTGTCTATACAAGGCTATATCTATAGTAGCAATATGACAAAGTCTCATCTCTGACCTTGCTAGGCACGTAGGAGAAAAAATACAAAAAATCCATCAAAAATCACACTGCAGACTCCAGAAACTTCAGCAAAACTGACCTCACACTAGAGGTGACCTAAGATTACCTCATTATGCATACAGATATCCACTCTATTAAGCTATATTTTCAAAAGATGTAGTAAAAAGAAAACCCAATATGAAAACATGTTGAAGCTTAAGCTTTCCAATCAGTTCACTGGGTTTACATGAGCAAAATTGGTCCCTTGGTGAAGTTCTAATAATTTCTCCATTGCAATTTTAGCTTCTGATTATCTCTTTATTAACTATTGTTGGCAGAAGCTTATCTGCTTGACAGGAGAGAGAAGGAGCATTTACAATTACCAGAGTACAACATTGCTTTACATCCCAAAAAGAGTGAGCGTGCCTAGCTATCAGAGCTCAAGGAAGTGACAGGGATCTGATCCAGACAATGTCTGTACAGCCAGCACTCCAGGTTCCTTAGTTGCTCAGCTCTTTCACACTTTGAATGCATCAACTCTGGAATAAGCAGAGGTTCTTTTATTCTCCTGGAAAACATCTTGTGGTATTAGGTTAGTAATTTAATCTTGTTGGCAATATAATAGTTATGGTATAATCCCTCATGTTATAAAAGTAATTGCCATAATCATAAGCTACATTCAATTATTTCTTTTTCTACAGTGCAGCTGCAGTGGTTTCCCACTCCCAACCTGCCATCCTGTCACTGATGAGACAAGAAGGGGCAGAAAGCAGAGCTCACAAAACACTACTACATCCCATCCCTCTCCCTTGCCTAATAGCAAGTGACTCCCCATCCCAGTTAATAAAGAGCTCCTTGTCCCTCCATTATGCAGTGTAATCTTTAAAAGATTACATTCTCATTTGGGAATGAGCCAGGAGCCAGTGGGAAATTCTCTAGTAAATTGGATAGAGAGACAACAATATGAAGGGCAGCTGGATGGAAGCACATTTTTTCAGGGCATTCCTATTCCTGGGGCCCTCTGGCATTGTTAGAAGTCCTGCAGTCTCATTTCTTTTCACTGCTCCGTTGTCAGGATAATGCTATTCAAGAAGAAGGGGATACAGATTAGCTGGTTTGAAGATGGAATGTGAGGAAACGAATATTGAAAAGTAGTAAGAAAAGAAGGAGAAAGCCCAATTATATTTTTAATCTTACCACCTTGCATAAAAACAAGGAAAAAGCACTTTGTTTTAAAACACTGTATCAAGTGGATCAACTGCAAAAGTAAAATATGTTTTTTTTCTTCCCTGACTGTCATCAAGAGGGCAATTTGAGCGCTCCATCACTAACAGCATATTAAGAAGTATTTTGAAAGGAACATTTCCCTCACTGACTCTTTCCCCTTCCCTCCACCTTCCGACAGATGCATTTGTTCTGTGGAATCTACTTTCCACCTCAACCTACCTGTGATTCAGAACGGAGAAAATTAAAACAATACAGGGCAGGCAGCCCTATCCCATTTATCCCTGCACACAGAAGAATGCAAGTGAACGAGAAAGGCAACTGGACTTTTTGTTGTGAGGTTTTTTTTTCCTTTTTTGTTGTTGTTGTTGTTGGGTTTGGGTGAGTTGGTTTGTTTGTTTCACGGTTGGTTTAGGGTTTTGTTTGGTTGGTTTGATTTGGATCTTTTTAGGGTTTTTTTTACCTATATACACACTTTTATTGTTCTTCAAAGTATTTTCTCAAAAATTCACACAGATTCATGTATCCAAAAGACCAGAGAGCTGACTCATGTTCATTGGGTCAATAACGGCATACATATACTATCATCTCAGTACCACATTTGGTACAGAAATCTCAAAACAAAACAAAAAGCTAAAACAAATTCCTTTTTTTTTAGTAGCAGACCTTTTCTATTCCCCCAGAAAAATAAGTTTTTAATCATAACATTAAATTCTAATCATTATTCCCTTTCATGTAACATAACTATTTATTATGAGGAAGTGAAAAAACAGTTGGCACAGAAGGTTATCAGAAAGATTGGGTTTCCCCTTAAATTTCTGTTTATCCAACTACAACTTTCTTCACCTGCAGGGCTTGAGTAACAATAGTCACCTATAGTCTATGGGAGGCAGTAGTTAAAATACATTTTGCATTGATTTAAAATCTTGATGTTGGGAAGTCCTGATTCAGCAAACTATCTCTCTTCAGCAAACCCTTGTACACATGCTTGAAGTTAACCATATGTTTAAAACCTATTGAAGTACATGGATTTTGGCCCCATTTCAAAAAATCAGTTATATACACGTTTAACTGGCTGAGATGGATGAAGCAAAGAAAAGAAATTGGGATACAGGAGGTGCACCTGAAAAAGATTGCAGCCAAACAATAAGCCACAAAATAAGAACTTATGTGCAGAGGTGTAATGCGTGTAATACTTTTGCTGGTTTTCCTGAAACATATATGTTGGTATTTACACTTGCATGAGTTTACTGTATTGGAAAAAAAATAGCATACATAGGAGAACTATGGTAACTTTGTCATTATACAAACTGGCCTTGCACTGATGCATACATCCCAAAGGACATGCACAGAGATCTCAGAGGTAAGACAGCAGTGTGATGAGAGACTAAAAAGAAAGCAGAAAAAACAGTGTCCAGACTGATTCTCCTTTTCACTTTTTCAGGGAAAAACTGTTCTAATACCCAACATCAACCAAGCATCTTCATTTCTCCTCTTCTCTTGTACAGCCACATCCTTTGACATCTCAATTTGACATTAAGCACAGAAACTGATTCCATTTCCTTGGGTTGGGGGTGGGTTGGTGTGGTGGGGAGAAAAGGAACTTATATTTTTCACACTCCTCTGTCTCTGCTCCTCCAATCCTGCTGACAAGTATATCACAGGAATATTTTAATACTCCACTTCTCAGAAAAAAAAGAACTCTCCTTTTAATGTCTGCCTAATGTGAGTGCTGTTTTTTCACTCTTTCTCTCACTTGAAAAGCCTGGTAGCCTCCCTCAGCTTTCTTCATGTGTAAGTAATATTACTTTTCCCCTTCTTCTGTGTGAATTTCCCTTTCTGTTTTTCCTACCAAGTCTGACTTGGGGTAGGAATAAGTCCTTTAAGTAAGTAAAAAACAAAGATACTTTTCTTCCTTTCATTTCTTGCTCCCCTTCCTCAACCCATACTTTCCTGTCTTCCTACTTTCTCTCCCCTCTAGGACATCAGGGTGGACTCTTCCAACACAAAGCAGGAGAGATTGGCAACATACCTTATTTTTCTTCTTCCTTGATAGGAGAAGGTAGGGTTGGGACAAAAATAAGCTGCCAGATAGAATCCCAGATAATCTGCAGATCAGGCAGCTTTCACCTTTTCTTCTAGGTATCATGTCGCAGTGTCAGTGATGAAGCCACGGCTCCCTTTCTGTGCCCACCTTGAATTTCCCTAGGCCTTGCTAAATCCACAAACAGGGAAAATACCAGTACCCCACACACACATGCCTCAGGTGAGGAGAATGGGGAGGAAGAGTAAATATCTCTTAATATAGGAGTGAAACCATGTTGCCCACACAGACACACACATACTTTAATAATCTCTTGAGAAGGAGCTCAGAGACCTACTCAACTAACCGCTGTAGAAGACTTTTAGCATTTACTGAAAGGTGCTGTGGCACCTCCCTCGTCACATGCATTACACTTACAGGGTACACAGATTAACATTGCACTTTAATGGTTTTTACAACAGTTTCTTTTGCAGGTGTCTTTTATTTAGAAAGGGAAACTCTAGCCTTTAATAAGAAATATCGGACCAAACTACAACTAACGAAAAGGGAGAACACCAGGCTTACATGACAAGCCAACAAATTTCCCTAAACACTACATTGTAAATATTTACTGAGACTCACAGAAAAAAAAAGTCATTAAAACCTTCAGAAAAAAAAATTCCAAATAAAAACCAGCATAAAATTAAAAGGGGCACTAGTCATCTCCTGGAATTCCAAAGAAAGAAAAAAAATATTCTTCTCCAGGCTCACAATGACTTTCCTATCCCCATTAAGCCTATTTTTCCATCAAGAAGATTTCTCTTAATAAAAGTATGCCACAAAGGATCATTAGGCAGGAAAAGCGGGCCAGGGCAAGGATAACAAAGATGAAAAGAAAACTGCTGAGAATTCACCTCTGCTGTTTATTTTGAGGCACACTTAAGATTTGAGTCGGACGATTCTAATTGTATTCAAAGATTTAGTTCTCTAAAGAACATAAACAAAACTAGCAAGGGCTAACAGCCAGAATAAAGCTTTCTTCATAATCATAGAGTAAGGTCAGCTTTTGTTTGTTCTTTTATATGGTAATCTCAACGCCTCCGTGTTTAAATTTTTAAAAATGGAGAAAATAGTTTTTGAAAACTAATGGTCTATTTATGCAGGGGCAGCTCTTTTAGCATGGTCACATATTTTCTAGCTTCTTTTGGCTGTACTTTCCTTATCAAGCCTTTTAAAGCTTTTACACCTAATCTAGGTTAGCATGCTCTGGTTAGCAGCTTGTATCCACTGAAAGGCGAGGCAATAATCCATCTAGGTTCAGGGCTTTTTCATAGAACTGATGCAGAGCTGTGTCAATTTTAATGTCATGCTATGGAGAGTGCATGTAGCTCTCTCCACTTTAGAGGATTAAAAGTGACCTCTCTTACCAAAATCAATAAGGGCAGCTTGCTGTGACTAATAGGTTGTAGAAATTCAAAAGAAACGGTTTGTAACACTGAGTTCATTCTCCCCATGTCTCTCCCCACCCAGCCCCAGACTGGCTGGTAGAGCTGCACTTTGACATGCACATTCACATGGCGAACTGATGTCTGTTCCCTTCCCAGGGATCAAACTGAGCCACACACAGTTTACTCACATATCAGGGAAGAAAAAAAGCTGATATTTATTTGATAAGAGTGGACTTGGCAACTTCCATAAAGAATCATGCGAGAGAGAAACCAGAATAAGGAAACAGTTAAGATGTATTTTTTTTTACCTCCCTAGTATGCCTTTTAAAATGCCCTATTTTTACATATTAACAGAACATCAACTACCCAGATACTTCACATCACTTTATGACCACAGTTGTTTTTTTCTAGTCTCTGAGCAAAGGTTTTTATTCCTTCAGAGCTTTGCCTAGTTGTAATAGGTTAAAAATTGAAATGCCATTAAAGTCAGTGAAACTGCCCCAGAGATGTATGAGGCTATACATCCAACTGTAGCTTTGTTAACTGCCATCACATGTGATCAGTTGTTCTGGCTTCTTTCTTCTCTCCACTACTCCTTTTGTTACTCTGAAGTATGTCAGATTTAAAAGTTAAGTTTGGGGGCTTTTAGAAAGACAGTAATTTTGTACAGTACTGAAAATGGGACATGCTGCAGTGTGCACACAACTGGTGTAAAGTGAGTTTTCAGGTTTTTGGTTTCACGTTTTGTAAGCCTAAAGAACACCAGCAACTCAGATGTGGATCTCCTTCTACCTTATGGTGAAAATACCCTTACTCTCCTGGATGTCTCTGACTTTCAGTTTATCCTGGTTGAGGTTCAAATTAAAAATCCTTACCCATGGTTCATAGCTTGTGGACATTTTCTCTGCCTAACAATCACCATCATTGTCTGTATGCCAAAAAACAAGACTTGCCCTGGGGAAGCAAGGGAGAAAAGGGGCTGAGGCTGTGGGAGGAACCCAACTGTAAAGGTTTAGGAGTCCCTATGGAGGTTTATAAATAGTTGACTGCCATGTGCAAAATGTGAAAGAAACCCAGTCAGCAAAAGAGCTGTTGCTGTTCCGAAATTTTCTAACTACCTCCATTTAGGCAGTAGACAGAGTTATAAACAAACATTAAATCAAGAAATTATTAGCATTTGAACTTTAGCAAGATAATAAAATGTGTAGGGGTATAATCAGCAAATAATAGGAAAGATCTGCAAGCGAACCCACCAATTAATGATAAATACGACTTGGCACAGAATAACTTCACCAATATGGATCTCATTAGATGGCCATGGAACCTGTTCCTGCAGCAGGCCTCTCTGACTGAGGGAAAGGTGAGGTAACTGAAATGTCAGCACACCCAACCCCTCACAGTTCTTGGGGCTCCAGGATTGTAACCACCTGGGCCAAAATGACAACCTTATGCTGCCGGGAAGGCCATGCCATGATGTTCCAGTCTTTAGCCAATTCATTCCCTTGTCTCAGCTTTGGGACTTTTGCTCTGCAATTCCCTCTCAATGAAGGTGACTGAGAGCACGCAGCTTCATTGACTCTGAAGAGCAAAAAACCCTCTTTCCTCTGTTCACCTTGCCTTATTAATGATACCTCTTATAGAGGGGAAATGCCCCCAAGCAAGCAATATCACTTAAACAGATAAATAATTCGCACATGAGGCAGGGGGAAGTGGGGGGGAAGAGACCTTGCCTTATTAGACTAGAAACAGACACACCATGTTAATACAAAGAATCAGCATATGGTTCTAATAGGCTTTCTTAAAATGATTTATCAGCTGTGATTAAGCCCTCGACCAGCATGTCTATCTTCATAAATAAAGTAAAAGTGCACCTTGCAGTATCTTATTACCCACCCAACCATATAGGCTGCAGTCCACTCTGGGGAGCAAAGAGCTCGTGTTTAATAGCACAGAGAACACTCTAAAGAAACTGCTGAGATTTAGGGGCTTTACCTAAAAGATAGACTTATAAAAATGCTGCTACAGGGAAGGTTTATTCCTTCTTCATGTGTCATCCAGTCCATCCTGCCGAAATCTGAACTAGTAACAAGAGAGCTGTGCCATTAAAAACATTCCTAGGAGGACCAAGGCAAAAGGCACAACTACACCACATTATTGTGAAAGAAATGTCAGAATGAAATTAGGTAGGCCTCTTTTTTGGGGTAACCAAAATGTACAAAACACAACAAACTCCCAAACATTACAAGAGGGTGACTCAACTTCTTTCAGACAAAGACAATAAGAAGCAGAAGGAAAGTGGACTGTCCTGACTGAGCTCTGCAGGATGAGTCATCAGCTGGAATTCAGAACATGGAAGGATTATGGTCATGGAACTTTAACTCAATCAAAATCGTACGCCCTCAAGAATTGCCTTTCTGCATGATATAGGCACTTACTCCTGGAAAAACATTCAGGTCTTCCCTTGGAGTATGAGGATCTAACTCCATAAATCCATTCAAACAGTTCATTTCTACAGAAGATAAGATAGACCTGCCTGTCAGAAGATAAGATGCTGTACCAGCAGCAACAACCTAAGTTAAAGCCTATTCATATGAATATTTCTGGAAGACTGTTTTGTCTTGCCAGCTTTCCTGCACCATTATGCGGAAACTGTCTCTTTTGTGACAGAGTTCAGTGTGGCAACTAAGTGCCTGGAGATGGATGCACGCTCAAAACAGGACTCATAAAGCCAGGGGACTGAAGGGCCAACTGCAGAGCTGCCATATAAAATACAATGTACCACCACATGTCTACCATGAAATCTCCGCATGTTAAGAAAAGCAGTTAAAATTCAGCAAGCCTACTCATCTGGAGAGAGGAGGAGAGCATTCTTCCTGTCTTTGGCAACACTGAACAACAGCTGATAAATCTTTAACACACATGGTTTGTGGGATGCCCTATGCTGAGACCGAGGAGATATGGAATCAATCCGAGGCTCTGCCACAGACTTCCTGTGCAATTTTCAGCATGTCGCTTCAGCCCAGATCCTTTATGGTAGCTCTCTGATTGACTCCTGCTTTGTTTCAGTGAGAGCAAGGCACCAAAATGCATTTGAGGGTGTCTATCAATCTTTTGGAGCCATGCTACTAAAGATATTTAGGAATCAAAAGAGACAGAAAGCTGCTTTCTTGGCTGAACAGTGGAGAGGACTCAGATCCCCTGCAATTCTCACTCTGAGCCTGTGATTCCTTCAAGAGCTTGGTGTCACACTCCAAAGGCGCTTTGGAAAGCAACATCCTCTGGAATCTGTTTTTCCTTAGAAAATAAGAGACAAAGCGTTTACCTTCTCCATAGGAATGCTGCAAAAGCTATTTTAATTAAGAAAAAGGGGGTGTTACAAAACGAAAATGAACCCAAAAAACCAGATCAATAACCTAATGCAATGAATGCATATGAAAACTCAAAATAACCTCAGAAAAACTCTGATACAGAGCTATAGTGTATCTTTCTAGTACTTCAATGCATCACCAGAAAAAATGCTATGGTGTGAGGATGCTTACATCTTCGTATGTGAAACCCACCAAGTTTGTGCAACACAGGAAATGCTTACTGGGCATTTCTATTCCACTGAATTTAAAGGCACTGATTTGGTATTTACTTTTTATCTCCTTGTTGCATTGTAGAGGTTTCCTTTAAAAAAAAACAAACTTGCAAGAATTCTTTTCTGTAGGTCATAGAGTCACTGAGTTCAGCATGAAACCATGAGATGGTATAAGTTAGGTAAATGTATTTTATCTACTTTTTTATGCTGGTAGAACAAGAACCTAGCAGGTACAACCCAAGTTTATGTCTTTCAAACACACATTGGACTGTGGTATTCAACAGGCCACTACAGTTACAGGTCCTCCTTGCTTAACACAACTAAACTGGATATTCAGGCTCTTTAATCCTTCTGTAGACTGAACTTATTTAACCACCAAAGGCTCTGTATTTGATTTTATTCTTTTTCTTTACTGGACTACTTCAATTTGCTGATGCTTTTCTAGCAGTGAGGTGCCTGCAGTGGGGTAGTATACTTAGAACAGGAATATTAAGCCACAGAGAGGACTTGCTAGCCATGAGCTATTCCCTTGAGAATAGCTGTTTCCCTGCCTTATTTGCAAAATCTACATATTAACTTGTAGAACTGAACACTGGTTAGAAGATTTCAAAGTTGCAGGATAAGCCTCAGGAAGTGATGCATCCAAATTCTAGCATAAGCAGAATGATTGTAAAAACGCCTTCATGTTGAAAATATTCAATATTTGTAAATACTACTTGCTACTCTCAGTATATTTCCACTCTTTCTTATTTCATGCAGGGAGGTCAGGCTAGATGCATTTTAATTAAGCAGATCCAATTAGTTATTCAGAAACAGATCCTAACTCTTCCCATTTTTACATTATCCTCTCAGCTCCAACTCAGT
This sequence comes from Lepidothrix coronata, assembly GCF_001604755.1. Taxonomy (NCBI): domain Eukaryota; kingdom Metazoa; phylum Chordata; class Aves; order Passeriformes; family Pipridae; genus Lepidothrix; species Lepidothrix coronata. The sequence goes on from NW_016690480.1 coordinate 11,450, forward strand.
GCTCAAAACAAGATGTGACAGCAGGGCTTGTCCAGTAGCAGCAAAGGTCATGTGCTTGCAAGTATAACCCATTACAAATGCTTTAGATACTTAAATGTTCCAAGCAGTATAAACCTTAGCAGCTAGCAGGCTAAGACAGTCATCTAATCTGCCAGCACTACCTGTCTTGTTGAGTTGGGTTGCAAATTTTGTCTGGGGCCAATATGTCAATTGATGTCCACCTCAAGCTCCTAAGAGCTCTAATATTTACACTTCTGCAAGTAGAAATATACTATAGATATGCTTTTACTTGTGCTAATTTTGGTGGTGAATTTGGCAGATAGGACGCTTATGTCAGGAAGAGAGCCATCAAGAGTATGCAAAAAGCCTCTTTCTCATATGTTTATGAATATGCTTATTGCTAAATAATGCATCTCTTACATTTAGGGAGCAGGCCTTTCTCAAGCAGAGACTTACAGCTAATATTGGGTGGTATAGGAGCCAGAGGAGCCAAACAAAACTGACAATCTCACTTCTATTTGTAGCTTTACTTTTCTTAGTTCAGTTCAGGTCCGAGAAATCATCATTATTATTACTTGAGTCCACTCAGTCCCCAAGCAAAGGCTAATCCAGATATATTTTCAGAGATAGTCCTTGACAGATCAGCTTGCAATCGCAAGACATATCAAGTATTGGAGGCAGAAATTGGCACTACTACCATTTTACACATGAGCAACTATGGCATAAAGATGTCAAGTGATTTCTTCCTGGACAAGCAGCTGGGATATTAATGGAAGTGCTTTCTCCTCAATACTATCTTTACAAAACCGCTTACACATGGTGTTCCTAAAACCATGCACTCAGCGCTTCACAGCTGATTTGGAATGTCACCAGTCTTCAAAACTAGCTTCATCACAACAAATTCTCGTGGATTATCCATGGGTTCTCACTCAGAAGATTTAAAAAAAAAAAAATGCAGCTAATGAACTTTATTCTCTGAGTTTTCAAATTATGACTCTCAAGGAGAAAAAAAGCCCAAGCAAAACCGAAAGTGTTTTTCTCTTACAAGATTTCAGAGTCAAGCTGTGTGCTAAGCCACAGTGATATACTAAAATAAACAAAGCTGTTTCTTTCAGAAAATTAATATAACCAAAAATATTTTCAGAAGACTTTTCTGAGTTGTAAGATTTCCATGCAGTTAACCTTAGTCTCCATGTGTTAGCAAGTCCATTAGGCCAATGCTACATCGCACTCATATTCCAGGGACAGGCTGTGAGAAGCATTTCCTTAGGGATAGCTGCAGCCTGAGGAGTTCCCTTCTGTCTTGGCCTTTGTCTCTTGCATTTGTGTAAAGCCCTACTGGGACCCGCTTCAGATTCCTATCTGACAGTCAGTCGGTAATGTAAGAATGAACATACAGCAGACTAATTGGAAACACAGAGCAAATGTTACAGGTTAGCCAGCTAGTGGGACTTGTGCCCCATTTTCTGTTTTTCCTTTCTTTTTTTTTCCTTTTTTCACCCCTTCCTTTTTTCTTTTTTTTTTGTTTTTTTTTTTTTTTCCCACTCCCACCATCAATTTTTTGCTCCCTCACCATCAGCAATGGCAGCTGCAGGGGTTGGTAGAAGGAGGGCAGAATAAGAGTCCCAGAGACCTCTAAACAGCTGGAATTATCAGGTAACTTGATGCCCTTGTCTAGGTATTAATCAGATTGTGCAACTACCCCTTGTAAGCTAAAATGAAACATCAAGCGTTGCAATCTGTGCCTAACTGCACAGAGGTCCACTGCTGTAGATTTCATCTCCCACTCCTGCAAAATAAACACCATGCAGAAAGAGCTGCTTAGGAATCCTCTAATGCACAAAGAAGTAGGAATGTACAGAAACGTTCTCCCTGATTCTAGCTACGACTCCTGCCTGCAGCACTTTAACCACTAAGTTTGTAAGTCAAATCTAAAATTAGACCTATTTATCTCAATACAGGCTGTTTCCTAATATTTGTCCCACACACAAAGCTGTGAGGGTTAGTCTGGGCTATTTTCCCAATACTTGACCAAAACTTGAACTCTCTCATATTTGGACACTCTTCTGCCTTGCTCAGCATACCAAGACACAGCTTCTCTCCTCCTCTATCTGTCCCAATCTCTTTCCTTATGAGCCACAAATAAACCATTCCTAGACTTCTTTCCCTATAAGCCAAAACCAAAACAACCCTAGACTCCCTTCACATCTTCTTTCTACAAGCCTCTTTTTCTGTTCTGCACCTCAGCAAGCAGCTTTACACTGCTTTTCTTCTGCAAAAGCCCCTCTTGGGCCTTTGCAGACCTCAAGATCCCTAAATGTTGCTACTTCCAAATTTAATGAGCCCCAGCAGCACATACACACCTTGCAGGGATGAATTTTGAGTTGGAGAGCAACCACCAACAGTCAAAGCAAATGAGATAATACAGCAGCTGTAAGAGGGTGTACCTATAGAGGAACCCTTTGTCATTGGAGGCACAGACAATCTGAAAGGCAAATTAATGCTGAGGCAAGCAAAGGAGAAGTGTCCTCTGGCTAAAGCACTGTAGCTGCTTCGTGGCAACCTTTTCCTGCTTTTAGTCCCAGTTAAGGTTCAATTTGGACAAACAGAGATTACCGTGAGAACTAAGTAACACAGTGTTCAATAACCGGGGAATTCCTATGACAGTGGACACATTACACAAGAATTTCCAAGAGCTGCTGAGATGGGAGAAGGGAAAACAGAGCCACAAAAGGGAACATTGTGAAGGGGAGGCATTAGGCTGATTGTTGGAACGTGGCAGGGTGCAATATGCTCCAGTAGGAAGCCCTGCACTGCTCATGTTTTCGTTCTCACAAGCAACCAGAACTTTAGATATTATTAGAAAAGTTACAATTTCATGCATTACTTATTGCTGGCTTCTGTAGTGCATTAATCTCTTTTACAATTACTTGAAAATTTTAACAGTGCTTTAGGATCCCTCAAAATACTCGAACAACCTTTGGGTACAGAAGTACCCTTAACCCCATACAAAGTGGCCTATATAATTCAACAAAAATTTAGCAATACTGGGACCAAAAGAACATTAATTGGAAATGGAAGACATTATCTACTAGGCATTTGAAGTCAAAATTTCCCCACTCAACATGACTATGAGAAATGCAGAAAAATAGTAAAGTTGGTAGCGATGACAAATAAATCCAGAGGCCCATCAAATAGTGGAGGAATAGAATAAACAAAGAAAAAAAAGAAAAAAATTTTGCTCTTAACTAAATGCTCCTTCATAATCCACAATTCCCTGTAATATATTTGAGTAAGTTTGAAATCCTCACTTCAAAGATGATATAATTTACCCAAGCCTCTCCCTCAAGAGGTGTGCGGTTTGCGTTAGAGTTTACTTAAAAGCAGAAACTTGGAATCAAACCCTGGCAAACACAGGTACACACTTTTGGAAATTTAATGCTGGGATTTTTTTTTTGGTTTGGGGGTTTCATTTCTGTCAACGGCTTCAATAGTTTAAAAAGCATGTCACAATGTATAGTGCCACCTAGTTTCTAACCAAAAGGTTACTACCAGGTAGTAGAGCTCAATCTGCGTTCACACAGATTAAAGGACATTTCAAGGAATCAGAAGGGCAGGAAGGGCTCAGAGTGCTCACACTCACCCTTTTGTTGTTTTCTTCTTCTTGTGCCTTCCTAAACTCGTGCTCTAGGGAGCAGTCGATGTCGTTGAAGAGGCCCACTTCCTCACAATTCTTCAGAAAGCGTGTTGGTGTAGGAGTCTGATCTGAGATATGACAAGAAATTATTGTTGGTATTTAATATTAAAAGGAGAGGAAGACAACTATCTAGTTTTCCAAGAAAAGAGAAATTATAACTAAACTTCTTGCCTTCCCACCCCTACCACACCATCATTAAAAACCCACATAGTGCTGAATTTCAACACTATACATTGCAGACAGCCAGTGCTTGCCATCAGTGTCCGACACCACACAGCATCATTCAACCAGAAAGACAACAGAATAGCTTTTCACAGGGCACATAACACAAGTGCATATCCTTAACATGTGTAAATAATTATTAGAACTGTCTACAAACCTCCAAAAATAGCTGCATGGAAAACAAAGCACAGTGCATCCCATAATGCGCATTTGCGCCACAGTAGGCAGGTAACTGCTGTTGATGTGCACTAGTTAATGCCTTCAAGTGTTTGAAAACCACCTCAAAAATACACATACTTAGCAAAACACATGAAGGTAACCACAGTGAGAAGTTCTGCTTCTACCACAGTTTTTGAAGGAGGAGCGAAACGACACTTATAAAAGCTATGAAACCATAAACTTTGGCCACAAAGAAATGTCCTTTTGTGTTTTATATCTACAAATGTTGATAATACATACAAACCATGAAATTTGCAGTCAAACTATCCTTAATGCCTTCATCTATAGGAATTTTTTGCCCTCTCAGAACTAATATGAAGGACAGAATTCTCTTTAATGCCACTGGCAGGAGGGACCGAAGAAGGAACGAGGTTTTCAGACACCTTCTGCATAGTCATTGACAATTACCTTATGGTTTGTAATTCATTTCTTAAAGAATGAAAACTCTGTCATACTAAACCCTGTTCCCATATTAGGTCAATAGTGACCTCAGAAAAGAGCTTCCCACTTCAGTGAGTTCTGGAAGAAAAAAAAAATGGTTTCTTGCACCTAGATAAGCTGGATCAAGTTCTAATATTACCCCCGTATAGCAGTTACCTGACACAATGTACCTTACATGATCAGCATAGAAATACCTTAAACAACCCTTAAACAAAAGGTAGCACAAAAGAAAGGCATACAAAAGGAAATGCAGTTTTCACTGGGAAACTAAGAGGGAGGATCACCTTCCTCCATTATAAAGACACTCGAAACCAATTTACACCTATATGAGGTGTGGTCATCCAGATTTGACCCTCGCAGGTGATCCAAGGGTGAAGACACTCATTTGCATTTCTGATGGAAGATCTTGATGTAACTCAAAAAGGATGTACTTAATGTTAAAATTCTGCTTTATTTCTTTTGGCTTGAGCATCCTACTTGTGAGCTTAAAGGAAACAAAACTCAAGTGTTTAGGAATGCACATATATTTATCTATTAGTTTTCACGGCTAACTACTGTAAGACTATTCAAAAATCTTGCAAGAACTCAGCATAAGGAAATGAGTGGACAAGGTGCTGACAGTGATGAGAGCTGAGGACACTCAGCACTTTATAGGTCCATATCCCAAATAAGCAGTGCCAAATAAATCTCTAGGGTAACCACGCTGAACTCAGTAGATTTACACCAGATTTGACCCTTGATTGGAGTTTGTATTGGAAATGAAGTGCACTAAAATGCAGGAGAAATAGATTTAATTTCCAAAAAGGATTAAATGTTACTTTAGTGAACAACCCAACTGCTTTGAAGAAAAACAAGCTTGGACACAAAAGCTTGTGAGAATGTGAGAAATTTTTTATTGTAAGTGGTATGTCCATATCAAATAAGGAAGGTATCAATTTCATGGCCAAGATTAGAAACTACCATTTCATAAAGAAGTTGATGGCACCACTTTCGCTAGAATTAAAAATCCTGGGGTTTTTTAGAGTTGCTTGAGCCCAGAATTTGGGGGGCAGGGCAGAAGAGAATATGCTAACATAGTCTTTGTTATTTTCCATCAAAGTATGCAACTACTCCAAAAATCAAGCATCAGTACAACAGGCTACACGAGGTCAAAGGCAACTTAATGGATAAAAAGGTGGTGAGGAGGTATGTGCAGCTGAAGTTCCCAACCTATTCAGCATCTATTCAATGAATGGTAGACTGACAAAAAAAAGTTATCTCAGTGAAGTAGATCCATTTTAACAGTAAAAACAAGCAACCCAGAGCAACAATGTCACTTCAAATGCACAAAGGCCTCAATGGCTTTTCTTTGCACATGCTGAAAGTGTATCTGCTGCACCACAAAATTAATAAATTTTGCCTACTGTTGAACTTTCCAGTTAATTACTTTACTATCTCAAAGTATCAAAACTGATAGATTAATGACACTATTTACACCACCAACATATTGACAGGGTGATCTTAATTTACTACCTTAGTCTCCCCATACGGTTACTGTAGTTCTATGATCCACAAATCAGACTGATAGGAATTCACATCAAGATTTTGTTAAAACAGACAGCCCCTCTCTCCTCCCAAATGGGGCGGAAGCACTACTAACCACCCATCCTAAACTCCATCCACAGAGCTTCTGGAAGCCAGCTCAGTCAGACATAAAATAAGAGCTGCCTTTTTACCTTAAAATACTTCATCCTTCAACATTCACAGAAACCAGGAGTCCACAAAACCTGTGTTTGTGTGGAGCAGAACTGATAAAGATCCAGACTTTAAAATGTTGAGACTTTACATAGTTAAACTGGACTAACATTGAACTCACTGGTTTCAGGACTTCAGGGCTGCCAAATCCAGTGGGCTTGTGTTGCTCTGGAGCAACCAACTATTTTGCCTCTGCAAAACACCAGTTTTCCTTTAGGAGGTGGGCAAACTAGTAGAAGAAATTACTCTCAACACCACAGTAATTCTTTTACTTAAATTAGGCAAGCTTTTGTGTTTTAACTGGGAATAGTATCACAAAGAAGACCCTGGCATAAACTACATATTCAGGTCTCCCAGAATTAATAAAATATTTGTCATTCTCAGCACTTAAAAATGTATTAATAGTTCCAACATCTTGTGCCTGACCTCACTGTTCCCTGTTGATACAAATAAAGTTTTTGTTGCTGTCACCAGTGCGCACAACTATTGCAGTCTCACTGAGAATGGGGCTTTAATTTGTTGTACTTCAGCAACTGGATAAGCCAGACCCATCTGGACCCAAACTCAGACAGAGCCAGCACCACTCAGCATTCCTGCTGAGGATGCACATAATGTAGGAAGCTGTCCTGCAGGCACACTAGAACCCATACAGCCCAGGAATTTAATGTCCCAAGATGTATTTTGAATTGGGATGCTTGGGATACAGGTTTATCTGGGTTAACCTGATAAACCTGATCAGTCATCTCAACCCAGTCCCTCTGGTAGACATGTAAACATCTTTCCATCCTCAATTAGTTCCATCCTCCAGAACTAGTTTACTATGCTTTGAGGCATCTACCTGTAGCCAACTCTCACTTTGTAGGTGAACCTCTCATCTGATAATTACTTAGGAAGTTATTTCTATCTCACCTTTACCACCAGCTTGAACACAGAAATTGTCAAGCTTCAGACTAGGCAATAAATATTTTGTTCAGCCTATTACTTAGGAGAATAATCAGCCTCTCTGATGACATAGTCATGACCAGGAAGGCTGCAAGAAACATTAATTATAAATAAACCTCAAAAATGTAAATGGACAATATATAAGCCCCAGAGCAAGTCCAAAAGGTCTCATCTGTGCAGATCCCAAGTTAATCTACTGTATCTTACAGGAGAGGATTTCAGAAGCACTCAGCAAAAAACCAAAACCTGACATACCGTGTGTATTTTGGTTGCTGACCATTTTGAAAATCTGCCTTCAATGTCTGAAGTGATACCTGATTTACCAGACTCATTAAAAATTTTATGCTATATGGCAATGAGGAATTTGAAGTCTTCAGTAAATTCAAAAGGTTCCATTATGTACTCATAATGTTTGGCAATGCATGGGGGTTTCTTTGTTGTTGTTTCTTTGAGGGTGTGGGAGTTGAAATAATAACCTCAGAAAGGACACTCAGTCTCAATATATTGTTTTCAAAACAACAGCTCAGGAAACACAACATTAGTTTGCTCTATAGAAAGTTTACTTGACTCACCCAGAATGTGTTTTATAAAACTACCTTGAATTCTTGAGTGTCATCCCTCAAAACATAGAAGAAAACTTTAAAGCATGATACCAGTTTTAAAAATCCTGGAGAACCAAAGAACACTTATGTGAAACAAGATTTCTTTAAAAAAAAAAAAAAATCTGTTTCAGTAAAAGATACCTAACAGCACAGCTCCCAAGTGTGTAACTTGATTCTTCATCTTTCTTTCAAAAAAAAAAAAAATGTTTAGTCTGATGTGCAGTAATAACAGCCATTCGGCTTGTTCAGCTGTGGGGTCTGTTTAAGTTATACACTTGCCTGTGTTGTACTTTCATACAACAATAACAAAGTCAGAGTAATAGGGCTAACATGGAAAATCGAAGTGCTGCCCTTTAAGCAGCCACAAGGACAGGGGAATGTTCTGAGAAATTAAAAAAAGTTTCTTCATTGATTTAGCAGGTTCCTACCCAAGTATACTGAGAAGCTCAAGATCATAACGCCTCAAACAGGTGATCAAAACCAGAGAGGAAGAAGAGGTGCACCTAGGCATAAACGGTGAAACTGCCTCCACTCAGATCAAGGCTACAAAGAATTTTACTGCTTAATAATGTATTGTTTAAAGCACTGGTTGGACTTTCCAAGGGGGTGCACATACTGGGTACAATAAATTTTTACAGTCTTCTGGTCACTCCGAACCTGACCAGTAGAATGTTAGAAGACATCATTTCATTATTTGGTAAAGCAAGAGACACAGAAGCAAACAAGAAAGCAAACAAGAAAGCAAACAACCGTATTGGTCCTTATACCAAATAATTTTGCACTCCACAAAATTCATGCCTAGATAACCCTGTCTGTGTAAACTACAAGGAGAAAAAAATTAAGCCAGCCAAGGAGGACAGAAGCTACCTCACTGACACAAGCATTACCTGGGAAAAGGAATACATTTGTACTACCTTTAGCACATGCACTTTTTTCATCTAGAGAAGACTACTTCTGTCTCCAAAGTAGGCTTCAACACCAAAACTCTAGAGGATTGGACTTCAGTAAATAGAATGAAGAAGAAAAAGGGTTTCTATGCAGATAATCCCCAGCTCCCAAAGTTCAGTTCCACAAGGCTTTTAGTACTTACCTGGAGGGAACAATCTATTCCACAGACATTAATATTTAGGTGTTTAAACGCAAAAGCTTTGACATACAAGAAATCACAGAGTTTCTAGGCAATTCAATCAATGTTCAGTTAGCACAAAAATGAAGAGATGGCATCTATTTCAGTCAATCTAACTACAAAGTTGCCTGCAATGATGACTAGCATGAAAAACTTACACGAGATATTCCGTGTTATCTCAAACAGCCTTTTTTGGCTGGAAAGATGGAAATGGAAAATATCAACGATTCTCTATCCATACTTACAACAAGACTTTCTAACAAAAAAAATAAAATGCATACCCAAAAAGGAACAAATAACATTCATTTTAAAAGATTCTTTAAAAAGAATTGTAATGTCAAGTTATCCAACAAAGATCACTTGCATTTTAATGAAATGCCTCTAACAGACATCCCTTCCATTTACACAGTCACAGAACAGAACAGCTGTTTAGTGTAAGTACGTATCTGGAGTTTCTGAACTGGCTCAAGAGTCACTAGATTTAATATAGCTTGTTCTTCTCAAGCCAGCATGAAGAAAAATAGTAGAAAATATAGTGGAGCTAGTTGATAACAAGGAAGCTCTTGGACAGACATACCTGATAGAACCAATACTTCTGATCAGGTCATGAAACACTGTTTATTAAACACTGACCCCACCTACATAACAACATATAACTTTACATGTAACATAATTTTATCTCTCCCTTGGAAATTCATACTTCAGACCTCAGCACAAATTTCGCACAAAAAACAAGTTCCTTCTTCCCAAGCCATATTTTCTCAGTTTCTAAAATGTCGTGTTGGTACAAGACCAACAGCTCCTCAATTTAAGTCTCTACTTCCAGTAACACTTTATAGAAAACATGTTCAGTGTGCATTAAATATTACTGATATTATACCGATCCCAGACTGGGGATTAAGCTATCTCTTGAAACAAGGTAGATAATTCTAGTGTCTAACTGAAAGCATAGAGGCCATTATTTCTCATGATTAGTTGCTAATAATGAATAAATTAAATACAACAAATTAAAAGATAGTATACAATATACTGGAAAAAAAAAAAAACAAACAAAAAAGTCTGACTTCCAGGCAGCTTGGGAAAAAGAGGGGGAAAGAAAAAACAACTAACACTGCACCTAGCTTATTAAAGGGCAATTGGCACTGCAGTTCTTTGAAGCTACTGACGACAGAAAAAAATTTTTAAAAAGTCAAATAACCAAAAATGCAAAAAACAAGGAAGACATGAAGACAAATGTTTAAGAGAAAAGTCTGTTTCTTCTTCCCA
>NW_016690480.1:23728-95800 GCF_001604755.1 Lepidothrix coronata
AAAAAAAAAAAAAAAAAAAAAAAAAAGAAGAATTTAATTCTCTAATAAACTTTTGGCATTGGACAGAATTTCAAAAATGAGACAGAAAGAAATTTATCCAGCTAGAAATGTGTCCACATGGCACAGGAAACAGAATATTTGAAAATGCAAGTGAGTATGAGTAACAAATAATGGTATTTGATTTAGAAACATATTTGCTGCCGTGCTCTGTGGAAAGGAAAAGCATAAGGTGTCATGCATTTGCTTGAAAAAACTGCAGATCAAGTTTTGGATTCTAAGGGTCTCCAGCTACCACAGTCTCACAAGTCACCACGTGTCTGAGGATCTGTGATAGCTGCTGCTGTGTGTGCTCTTAGCCCACGGCAAATGCTAAGTAATAAGGCAAATCTTAAATCACTACTGGATTTTTCTGCTTTTGTGTCTTTCTGCAACCTATATCTGATGAACAGCAATAAAAATAATCAAATAAGCCAGCTTTTCCCTACCCAAAAGTATTCAGGAAGAATGTGGTTTTAATTTTGGAAATGTCTGATACTTTAACTTGATTCAAAGTGGCAAAGCAATGGTGCTAAGTTTTATAGCAACTCATTATGACCCTTTATGACACTAAATTAAATTCTTTTCCTTAGTCAAGGAGAGAAGGTGGAGGGATGTTCTTTGTAAGAAGCTAATCAGTGTGCTAAGTTTGTTTTTAGTCCAATAACAGACATCTACAACAAATAGCTTTTTTTTAACAAGATGAAAAAGAGATAAGCTTGAATAAATGCTCAAGCACTTGTACACTTGGGCTCAAAGAGCAGACTGGTTCTGTGAAGTTTCCTTCATCAGAATGATCATACACAGATCTTTGCTACTGTAATAGTTTTAACAGGATTATTTCAGGACCAGCAAAGGCCAAAAGTTGTATCACTGAGGCTTGAGGGGGGGAGAAAAAATTTAAAGCAGCTTTTTAAATCAACAAGTACGAAGGAGATCATAACAACAACAACAAAAATAAAGAAAAAAAAAGGCAACAGAGTTAAAGGGACCTAAAGTTTTCAACACAATATACTCTTGGCTAAGTGACCTTGCTTGTGACTATAGTATAGACAATTGCCTCACGTTACACCTTCTGAGAATCTCTCTAAGCCCATAGACAAAGCAACATAAATAATGGCAATGAATTCTCTGGAGGAACAAAATAGAAGAAGAAAGAAATCCCAGCAAGAATGTAGTGGCTGACCCACCTTAAAGCACTGCATGTGACTTCTGCTTACAGATTACCTGAAATCCCTTAAAATTCAGCCTCCCCACAGTGCCGAACAAAATCACTTAAAATAGATGCATACAGGAACCCTGTGGCACAAGCCCAAAAGATGCCCTTGCCTGAAGATTTTACTCACAAACTCTTGTCACTAAACCAAATTAGGGTCAAAAGTGCCACACATGGAACTTCCCTCATTGATGTGCTCAGGGGAACTTCCCTCACCACTGCAAAATCACCAAAAAAACACAAAACCCCAATTCAAATCTCGGTAGGTGAAATCCTTGTCACTTCACATTTTTTAAGCTTATTAAACATCTAATGTTACAGGTCAGATTATACCCCCAGAGACACAGGGCAGACCACCCGTCAACAGGACAGGAATCCCAAATGTACATCCTGGGGCAAAATTTATCTACTGGCTGCGTTTTCTGTAGAAAATATTTAGTAGGAAGATGTCTTAAAGATCCAAAATAAATAAATAAATAAGCAGCAGCTAATAAGATATCAGTGTATTTAAGTATTTAAAACAGAAAAAATCAGGAGGGTTACTACATCCAATAACAAGAATAATATACACCATCATACCTCTAAGCAGAAGACAGACAAATGTGCCCTGCCTAGTGTGTTCTCTCTTGCTAGTCATTAAAGGAATTTGCAATACCTGGCTTGAAACATTAGGCTTGGGGATGAGAGAAGGCACAGAAGCAGATTTAGAAGCACTTGTACTGACTCAGTTTTGACGGGCTGTTGTATTTGCTTGAAATATTTTGTAGTAATGTCTTGTGGGAAAGGAAGGAATTGAGGGGGAGAAGGACTTAAAAAAAAAAACGAACACACCAAACAAAACCCTGACACACATATTATTATTAGACATGTGTTAAAATATCAGGAGGCATTATACAAGCCAGAGCTAGTGCTGAGGACTCAATTAATATCACCGCTGACTCCACTCACCTGTGAGCAGCCTGGGGCACTGCAGACAAAAGGCCTCTCCTGCTCCAAGTTCATCTTTGATTCCTCATAAATCTACATGTTAAAAGGGGGAGGGGGAAAGAAAGGGAACCTATGAATATATAAGTTCTAAACTTCACACAGGCATGCAACATACAGTCGTCATGGTTTACGCTTTTATTTCAAACTCCACAAACAGACCAGAACAAAGTTTTCATCCTCAGAGTACTAATTTTGCTAATATTCAGCAGTCTCCCTGTAGTCTAAGTTCTTATTAACCTTCCTGAGCACATATTTACTTTGAGGAAAGAAAAAAAATGTTCAGCTTTCACAGTAGAAATCTGCCTCAGAAAATAGCATATGTTCAGTGTTGTTATTAGATAAGACCGTGTCTGCTCAGAAATATCTTGAATTAAAGGTTTTTACCTTTCCTCCTTCAGTTCCTGCTGAACTACATTAAAACCAGACGTCTACATTACTTCTGAGAAAAAAACCCACTTATTGAAGTTCTGAATCCATACTGTCTGATATTAATAACTTAAATACATTACATACATCTCTCTATACACACGAGGTAATTGTGCATCCCCATCCTTTGAAAGGTCAGCTAGATCCTCAGGAGCTTGAGAAGTGAAGTTTTGTCTAAAACTGAACTTCCCCATAGCAGTTCCAGTCCTGTAACCTTCAACTAAACCCTGGGAGAAAGTTCCTGAGTCTTGAATAAAACCAAAGGATGAAACATTCAGCCTCAGAACACACAGCTGAATTTGGGTCAATATTAGAGCAGTGTCCCTGACCAGAAAAAAAACACTAATAATTTTTTTTAGTAACATTCTAGGATGTAAAATAAATAAGTCATTCATTTCGGAAATGTTTTGAGCCCTTTGGTGCAACTGTTATTACCAGCTAGAATGTAGTGGCTGACACACCTTAAAGCACTACGTGTGACTTCTGCTTTCAGATTACCTGAAATCCCTTAAAATTCAACCTCCCCATAGTCCCACTTAGAAAAATACCCAGGTGGTGTTTGTATAATTTTTTCATGAAAGAGAAATATCTTTATGGAGAAGCAGATTGTGATTTCAAAACTACAAAAATCTGCAGAAGGACAGCTGCTAAAGTTACACAACTCCACTGTAATTTTTAAAAGCACAATTCATTGCTTCCTATTATCAGGACACTTACACTTGACAGAAAGCTCTATTTCCAGAAGAGTTGCTCCCATCCCTTGCAAACAATAAATACATCATTAACCTCAACATCAGCCAGACCTGTACTTGCAGCAATTATTTTCACTGCCCTAAGTTCTCAAAGAAAAAAACAAACAAACAAAAACCAAACAAAACTTTCGGATGATAACATTTTCTTTTTCATTAAAATTCATTCCGGTGGACAACATTAGCCTGTCAGGATATTTTCCTACTTGTGACATAAATAAACCCCACTTTTTATCTGACTCCACAGACTCGTAGAAGCAGCATCCAGAAGTGAAGAATTTCTACTTTTATTTGCCCTTTAACTTTCATAAGGACACTACTCCCTAAAGGTGATAATAAGAGTCAACTGATCTTCACGATTTGGGCATCTCCACCAACATCAGGCCTGAGCCAAGTGATTTATTGCACCACATACAATCAGATGTCAAGAAAGACCCTAACTCAGGACTAACCATGTATGCACAGAAGGCTAGAACTGAAATAACTAAAATTGTACCTAATTTACTCCTTTAAGATTATTCATATCCTGTTATGATTTAACTTACAGCTATGTTAAACTGAAATAGGATACTCATAATCAGAAATGAAAGAGTATGTTCATATACTAAAATAACTAAAGGTGTCAAATTACTTCTAATTTCAGTTATTTCAGTTCCAGACTGTGCAGAGACAAGCACTTCAGAGATGAAGCCATAAAAATACTCTAAATTATGCTATCCTGTCTGAAAGAAACAAGCAGCAGACAAACTAGACAAACAAACGCCCTCCAAAACAAAACCAAAACCTCCAACTAAGTTTGATTTTTAAATATACATTTATTTATGGGATGTAACCCCGGGATGTTGTCTTTCCTAAAGACCTTTTCACAGAAAGAAGAAAAAAAATGAAAAGCTACGTGTGAATAATGAAAGGCTTTATCTAATATCTCAATTACTCCTGCAACTGAAGCACTGCCAAAGGTTTCTGTTACCCCTTTCTCCCCTCCTCAGGGGACAGTGACAACGGTATTTTCAATAGCAGAACAACAGATGAGACGCAGTTAAAGAAAACAAGATAGTAACAATTCTGGTCCCAAGCGTCCAAGTGGATTTCAAAACATTACCAGGAATTATTTGGAGTTTGTTTTCTTATTGAATATTGCAAGCCTAAGACTCCTCACCCTGAGCTTGAGCTTTAGTACCTGAATCTGTCAGTGTATGCTCTGATAAAAATTAAATTATTCTCAAGGTTATCTAGATAGATAAGCACAGGCTAAGCACCTAAATAATATACTAGATTAGAAGTAGAATCCTGAGCGTGAGCATCAACTCCAGGAAAACATGAACTTGGTGTTTATTCTCAGTGCTAGAAAAAGGTGTCAGATTCAACATCTAACTGTTTCCACAAATGTACAAGCAAATGCTTGTTCCCATGAGAATCATTCTTTGCAGACACTAAACTTGAAAAAAGTAATAATCCAGAATAGCTGTATCACCTGCACTACTATCTAGCAAAACTTAACCCATATTACATGTTACCAGGTAGAACAGTGCCCTTAAGACAAATTGCCCCATGCAGAATTTGTGTTCACATGTGATGCTATCACCGCAGTTGAGACTGCGGTACTATTGACTGTCTTACAACAGAACATGAACGAAAGAAGCTGTCTGCTGCCTACAATTTTTGAAAGGTTGTCTGGTGCTTGGTTATTGTGTGGCAGCAATTCCAGCTTTATGCTCAAATGTTGACTAGAAACAAGCAGCTAAAAGTCTGGGCTGTGAGTGTGAACCTTCTGCATGCCTCAATCCTGCTGAGCCCTGCAAGAGCTACAGATGCACAAGCAACACAGGGTCTCACCCCAGGTTTGCAGCAGGGTGGGGGCTTTCAGGAACAGAGGTGTTCTAGTTGTGCACAGCACATCTTGCACGGCATCCTTTTCAAGATGCAGGCATGCATCTCCCATCCTTCAGCCCGGGGTATAGACAGCTGCACACAGCCTCTGGCACACACTTCTCTTCACATGTCTCACGTGTGTTGCTGGGCCACACATTCCACATCTTCTTTTTCCACACTGTGTGCAGGTGAAGGAAGGAAATAACGCAACCAATGGCAACATTTCGACTTCACCTAATAAAAATAAATCACAGCAGCTTTTCCATCTAAATTAGGGTGCTTATTAACCTTTGGGATCTTAAAAATTCAAGTTACACTCATGGAACTCTTGTAGTACTACCTATAACTGCTGCAATTAATGCACATGAAGAATATCAGACAAATTCATAACTGTAAAGTTAAAAAATTGCTCAGGTCTGCATTTTTTCAGTCTGTTATCAATAGCTTAATTTATTGCAACTATGTGACCTCTTTGAAGAAACAAAGGATTATAAATACAAGCAAACACTAATATTGATATGTCAGCATTAGTTCTGATATTATTAACAATAGGCATTATGCACCAGAAAAGGGGGCTGAATTTTAATAGACATGTTAACAACATCTGTCAGCATTTATTGCCCTATTGTGACCATGTAAAGAGCCTTATTGGCAGAATGTGTAAGTGAGGAAATCTGCTACGCTGTTGTAGCCTGCCATTATCCTCAAATATCACTCTGCTCAGGAAAAGTGAAGGTATTCTGATTAGAAAAAGAAGTAAATAAAAACACAAAAGAAAGACTTCTCCAAGCCATGTCACATGGAAGAGAAACAAGTAAGTTCTGCAGAAAGCAAAGATTTTCTTCTATTCCTTGATTTTTGCATAAGATACTTCTAAAGAGTTCTTACTATAATTAATAAAACTGAAGCCCACAGCAAGGAATGCAAGAACATAACAAAGAAATAAAAAGCAAACAAAAGAAACGAAACTACCCTCAGAACACAGCAACAAAGTACATCTCCTCTCAGCAGCATTCAGAGGAAAGTACCCCATGTCCTCAGGCTCCTCCAGGAGACTTTGTAGAGCCCCGGGATCATCCTTTCTGAACCAGAAAAACAGTTCTAACGTCTAATACCAAGAAAGCATGCTCCTTTCTGTCTCTCTCTCCTCCTTTTTAAACTCAGCAGTAATCTTACTGCCATACTGGTAAAAACATCAAGCAGGCTTGTTTCCTGTTTCAATGTTATTCTTGAAGTGGGCTGCAGTAAGAATCTGATTTTCATTGGGCTATTATTATTTGCAGCTGTGTGACCTTTTTAACCCTCTTTTAAAAGTGACATTTCAGCCTTCAACCTCAAGCTGTCTAAATGTTGCAGGGTTTTCAGGCCTCTGATTAACAGGGGAAAAGAACTGATGGGGAGGTGTATACTACAATATGTCTAATACAGGTCAATGCACCCATCCTGCCATTCGCACAAGTGAGTAATTACACTCTTACAAGTAACCTGTTCGTTGAAATTAATCACCTGGGCACATGCTTGCAAGACAGGTTTCTTCAGCCTGGTGTAACCAAGGTCACTGAGATTTCCAAATACAAGTACAAAATATACAGTTGCTGGCGTTAGCAGCAGTATGCAGAGACATGAGCAATAAATGAAGCATCACCTGTTTTTTAGGGTCATGGGCACAATGTTTAAAAAGTGAGAGGAGACATGGTTAAACTCCACTTGTGAATAGTAAAGACCCCCATCAGTTTATGCAGCATTTTAAACTGCTAGTCGAGGCTATTCAGTACAGCGTTATTTATAGATAATTAGAGTATTATTAGAAATGCTATTACGACTTGTTGGTTTTGGAAGTGTAATACACACAGGGTTAATGCCTATGGTTGAGCAATACATACTTGCATGAGCAAAGTCAATTTTAAGTACCGTTGTGCTGAAACGGTGCGTGGTGTTTTTCGTCAGCATGGGCTTTTCAGTGGAAGCGCTTGTTTTCTGAACTTGCATCACGCTTTCCACATGCACACATACAGGGCTCATTATCACAACCCTGCCTGCTTCAGCTGCTACAACGACGGGTCTGTCAGCATTTCCATTAGAAACCCCCTGGTTTCAGGATTAAAGCATTTCCAAATGGTTCTGGATGCTGGAAAGCAATTTATGTCTGGAGTCCCTAAGAAGGACTTTAATACGATGCACATTTGAGCTGGGGCTTGAGCCCTCACTGGTACTCCAGTGAAGTTTTTGTGATTGCATTTATGACATTTATATGTGGAAAAACACTTAGCTTGGGCCTTTACTCAATTGTTTTAAAAGAAGAGAGCCCCATAAATTTTTAGGCAGAGCTGAGGGCTCTCAAAAAGTAGTTGATGTGTGAATTGCCTCAACAGCAAGCAGCCTTCCTACAGTCTTTTCCCTGTGGCTGGCATCTGTGAAGTTGCTGGCCACTGGCATGCTTCAGGATTGTTTGAGAACAGTAAGAAAAGGATTCTTACTTTGTGCTGCCAAACACCCCAGTTCCTTTTTAAATGGCCACTTGTTTTGCTTATTGCCTGCCTAAACAGAATCCAGTGCTGAGAAGGCTCCCCAGCAGTCCTGAGGTTTTGTCCCACATCTCTCTTACAAATATATCCATTTACCTTCAAATAAGCTGAGGGAGAAGAGTTTTTGATCCCCCAACTCAGTATTTGGCTGCTAAACCTCACTGTTTCTGTTATCAAAGAAAGCCAAATAGCTGCCTTCTGGCTTTCTTCCGCTTATGCAGAGCTGTTTTCTTCCAAAGAAAGAGCAGAGCAGCCTGGGCATAACTAAAAAAGCAAGGGGCAAAGACAGGAAATTTCAAAATGGAACAAGAATGAAGTTTGTAAAACTCCAGAATTAAGGAGTGGAGGAAGTAAGGAGAGGAAGAACCACAAAGGGACTGGGGGCAAGGAGCCGCCAGTGGAAATAGAAAAGAGAAAGACACTATAAGTAAGGACTGCAAACACTGAGGACCGGGCTGAGGAAGAGGAAGGGAGTAAAAGGATACCTCTGCAAAAGAAACTCAAAATAGAAAGTGGATGACCTACTGCCTTTCCACATAGCAGCAGTGTGAGAGCTCAACACCGTATATCACCCATGCAAGTATTTGGTAGAGGGCACGATTTGTCCTCTGCACTGCATAGAGCTGTATTTCAAGTCTAGAAGAAATGCATGAGTCTAAATGATTACATTTCTTGGACTCCCCATTTCACTATAGGAAACCCATCATGGATTTACTTGCTATAGTGCAAAAGGATTTGGTGTTTTACAGAAATGGCCATGGGGTTATTAAGCACAGGCCACAGAAGACAAAAATGAACATAGGAGAATAGAGGTGAAGAGTGAGAGTAAAACAAAAACACACACAGAAAATACAAAAACCCAACACCTAGCACTTTTGAAAACAGTTCATGTAAGTTATCTCAGCACAGAAATATTCTATAGGAGAACTCAGATCTTTATAGGGCAAGATGGCTATTACTTCAACTCTGGAAAAACACTTTGAGAATAATATGGTTTATTTGCACTCTGTGATTGGCCAAACAGGGCCAGCCTAACCTGGATGCGGCCCAGGTTTGTAGCTCTGGAACTGTCCCCCACTGATGGCATTTGCAGAATAGCTCTAATACCTGCTCTCCCTAGTTACAAGTCTAAAATGACATGAGACCAGACTGTAACCTCACTGACAGCACTGAGGTTTGCTTAACAGAACATGCAGCAGCAGCAGCACAAGCTGTGGCGATGTAAGGGAAAGGAAAGGCATTATTCAAAAACAACATTTTGCACACCAGCAGACAGAAACCATTCCTGTAGCACTTCTCCATTTTCCCTATGTGCAGTTTTTCTGATTTCCAGTGCTGGAAATTCAACAGCTAATCCAGACCTACTGAAGTAAACCCAGTATCTGGGTCTATGGACCTACCATGACAAATGTTAGGAAGAATGTCATGTGTCTATGGGTAGTCAAACAGCATCTAATGCTGTGTTTATCTCAACATGAACAAATACTGTCGTTGTCCTTTATCATCAGATGTTTAATTTAAGTGCTCATGTTAGGAGACTAAGTTAGACTTGAGGGTCTTGGAAGGGAGAGAAGGAAGCAAGAATGGAGAGAAATAGAGGAGGGAGAAGAGGAGGAAAAAGTGGGAGGAAGGGGAGAAAAGGGGAAGAAGGAAAGGAAGGAATGGGAAGAAGTGAGGGAAGGGAGGAAAGGGAAGGGAGGAAATGGGAAGAAAAGGAGGAAAGGGAAGAAAGAGAGGAAAGGGAGGAAAGAGAGGAAAAGGAGGAAAGGAAAGAAAAGGAGGAAGGGAAGAAAAGGATGGGCTATATTAAAGCAAGATTCAAAGGATCAAATTCTTTAAATTGTCTGCTACAAAAGGACCCTCCATTATTTTAAAAGCTTCAACACTCAGACTTTCTTGATCGGATGCACATACATGGTGATAATATCTGTCCTTATTTAGGTCACTGTCCATCTCACAAATTGTTCTGCTCAAAGGGAGGTGAGGGAACTGCAAAACAACTGCAATAACACAAGTGGCAGAAATCTTGCTTCAAGAGACAACCGCTAACATCTATCATTTTAAAGGAAAAACATATTTGCTCTGTTCTTTATGAGCAAGTCTTGGCTTCTCCCTCTATAGGACAGAGTCCCTTGGGGCACAGCATGCGCACAAAGTTAAAACCACCATTAGCTGAAATCAATATTTACTACCAAATTCTTGAAAGATTTAAAGGAGAAGATACATGCAGAGAACACCATTCCAGTTTCTTACAGTCATTATTAACATGGAGCTGATAGCACCCACTCTCCCTCACTACTAATTATTTTGGGTTACACACTTCACAACATTTCAGTGTGATATTTGATTACCTAAAAAGTTGCTAATAATATAAGAATGGTCTGCTTAAAATTGTATCTAATTATTTTCCAGGGAAACGGATAAAAAAGAACAGAAAGTGCTTAGCCTGTCACAAAGTCTGCCCCAATATTCACTCATCTCAAAAAGGGTAACTGTATTAAGTGAGGTGAGTCGCCTGTATTCTACAAACCCCTTCACAATCACAGCCCCGTTCCCAGAGCTGGAGCACTCACTGTGCTTCATGTCAGTGGTTCCTATGCCAAGAGCATTATTGTGGGTGTATGAAAGAAAAACAAAGAATCTGCAGATCAACTTTACAAGTTAAGATGGTTCATCATGCCTATTGCTGTGAAACAAAAAAAAAACTACTTCAAGGAAAAAATTCAAGCATTATGCACTGGAGAAGACCTCCAGGAAGCCTGCAAAGGGCAGAAAAGGCAACTGCAACTGTGGTGAGAGATGAAGCCCATGAAGCAGAGGGTGTCAATGATGAACTCCCAGTAACATCTGGCAAATAAGCTAATCTTTTGGGACTTTCCAATGTTGGCAGATAAGTGTGTTGTCCGTCCCTTCAAAGGCTGACCTCATTTCTATCCTTGGGTTAATGGCATGCGAAGCTCTCTGCTACACTTACTTTTTCACTCTTCCCCCCACCCCCAACAGTTATTATTAAACAACAAACAACTTTGCCTATTGTTGTCGTTTGCATACAATTTAATTAAGAGTGTTCCCTCCAGGAATAATATTGACTGAAGGTTTTGAAGGATTGTTTTGGTTTTTAAGTGTACTGTAACTGCAGTATGCTAATTGCTTTGGTTTACGATACACAAATAGATAAAAGAATTCACCTACCTTGCATGCAAATAAACACTTGGATTTCCAAAGGGAAGGAAGAAAAAAAAAAAGAAAGCATAAAAGATATCCTGGGGGAAACAACAACACAAGACTGCTTAGCTGACTTTCATACCAGAAGCAGTTAGGGGCTTTAACAAAAGCTTTGAAAATTTTGCCAGCCCAAATTTTCCTTCTCGTTATTATATAAAATAATCCCTAAACCAGAACTCTGCAAACAAACTTTAGTATCTTATGGATAAAACTCTGCAATTCTGTATGTTTAAAGTAATTTTAAATTAAGATCAATCTCACTTTTTGCTTTTTTTTCTTTATAGTTAACATACAAGACAGTTTAAAATTTTCATTACATAGAAAAATGAGGGCATTAATAAATCAGCTACAAGCCATTAATTATTAACTTTCACTAATTTTTAGTTACCATTTTTAAAGATATTTTTTTTTGTTGGGAACTTCTCTCTGCAAAATGACCAAAAAAAAAAAAGTCCTGAATCAAACCTTCAATGTTCACTCTTCTAAGATAAAAATCCTCTGGAGTGACAAATCTCTGCTGAGAACACTGGCAACCCACATGTCCCCTCAGGCAGTACTCAGCACCAGAGAGTCTTAGACATTAAAAACTAAATACTATTCTTTTCAGCCCTGACAAATCAAGGGCAGGCTGATTTGCAACACTTAAAACTTTGTGCGTGTGAAGCTACCAGCAACCTCCAATACATACACCTTATCACGTTTCTCACTATCATATAACTAGTTTTACTAACAGCTGTGTAACAACCTATTTCGGGTAAGTTTCATTTGGATTCAGGTTTATCTATATGATTTTAGGAATACAAAGATGGAACCATCTTACCGTTAAAATACCTTCATAAAATAAGAGATTTTGAATTCTGAAACTTGGTTTAAAAGCTGTTTCCAAATCATCCATTGCATTGAATAAATACAGCACAGCCCAACTAGACTTTAAAAGGGCAGTAAGCAAATAAAGTAAGACAGGATTCACTTGAACTAACTCAAAAAAAAAAAATACACGCTCAAAGAAGCTGCAGATATTAAAACAAGACTTTATATTTTTATAGAATCACGGAATAGTTTGAGTCAGAAGGGATCTCTAAAGGTCATTTAGTCCAAACCCCTGCAATGAGCAGGGACATCTTCAACTAGCTCAGGTTGCTCAGAGCCCTGTACCAAATGTTTCCAGAGATGGGGCATCCACCACCTCTCTGGGCGACTTTTTCCAGTGTTTTATCACCCTCATGGTAAAAAACTTCTTCCTTATACGTACTGTAGATCAATCCTTCTTCAGATTAAAACCATTAAGCCTTGTCCTATCACAACAGGCCCTGCTAAAAAGGTTGTCCCCATAAGTGGTGGCCCACTTACATATTACAACCAGCTCCTTATGGAGATTTTTTGTGAGACAGGAGGCTTCCAGCTTATCAAAACAGTTAAAACTACAGACTAGAATAAGAATTCACAGTAGTTAATGAAAGTCTTTTTGAGAGGCAGGGTAGGTATTTTAGACTCAGTCTCCTGGATTATCTGAAGCAACATCAGTAATCACAGGACATGTCCCATGCACATATTATTAACAAACAATGCCCTGCTGCAGGCACAGCCATTCCCAGGGCTTTGACATAAGTCACTACCAAGTCCTAGCACCAAAAACACCAGGAGAGGCAAGCAATGCCCAGGGCAAGTAGCCTCCTTCTTCCCTGCCATGACACAGGCCAACAACACAGAGTACTCTGCAGCATTTCCTTCCAGCTAGCACCAAACCAAAAGGCTGAGGACTATCTGCCTCAGCAATTCAGGTACCTGACTTGGAAGGAGAACAGAACATCCCACAAACTGCTTGGCAGATATCCAAAACAAAACAAAAAATCCAAAGCATTTTGTGCTGCTCTCCCTACCCTCCTACACCCCAGCTTGGCTCTGGCTTCCCAGTCTGCCCTGGATGTGTCCATAACCCTTGGGTCAAGCTTCTCAACCTTTGAAGGACTGGACCCAAGAGAGGGGCTAACTTTGATGAGAATCCAACACAGGTCTTCAAAGGCTTTTTTGCAAATATATGCTTGCTCTGACCACAAAAGCAGTGATCCCTATCCTCTCCTTGGGCAAAAACAAGAGTGCCTCAGAGGTACTCCTGAGGGTCAGAGGTGCTTCTCCAGTCCCCAGCACTAATACATTTAGTCCCCTGCAAATACATTTGCTGCATGTGAGATAAACAAGTCTGCCTCTCTCTCTGTACCCAAAAGAGCAGCTCAGCATCTCAGAGGAGTTCCAGGATAGGCAGGGATGTGCCAATGCCCTATTCCCTGGTTGAGGAGGTGGAATGAGTCCTACCCTGACACCCCATGAGTCCCCTCTAGTTCTAACACCCCCAGAGTCCCCCAGACTCCACAGTGCCTGACATATGGTCTCTATTGGAGGGAGCTGTGTGAGTGGTGGCACAGCCCAAGGCACACACCCAAGCTTGCTCAGCTGCTACTGCCTTGGGAGCACTCCCAAACCAACACAGACCATGGCTGGATTCAGGGCTCGCTAACAAACCTGGACAGGTCCAGCCCGTATACTTCTGTCTAGTCAGACCTCAATCTCTACCTCAAGGAATGAGTGATTTGGGATGCAGAAGGGACATAAATGCAGCCATCGCTCAACTGCCACTTGACAAGCAGGGGACATCTGACATTGGCTGCCACTCTGCTCTCGACTAATACAGCAACCACAAAGCAAACAGTTACCAGTGGTTGGGCAGGGGAATGAGTCTGCTTTCCAGAATCAATTGAAACAGCATCTATCATTAGGCAAATGCCACTGCAAACTATGGGAAACTCTTCCAGGAGCAGAGAGTTCTGCACTCCGGGAGTGACTGCACATGTCTGTGTGCACAGGAATGTAGGGTAGGTGGGAGTGTGCAAAGGGACATTTTTTTCCCTCCTAAAGGGATGCAAGTACCCCTCAGCAATAAAAGTCTCCAGAACTCTTATCAGAAGACTTCTAAATCACATTAAAAAAAATCAGCCTTTTTGGCTCATGGGTTATTGCCTCCGTTAAGGAGGCAGTACATAAAAATTAAGCAATTCCTAGCCAGTGAATAGCCACAAATTTCTGGCAGTGATCAATCCATAACTACAAACAAGAATATTAAAAACTGACACGTATGAAAAAAACCTACTTTTCCTAAAAAGAAGGAGGCAAAGTGAGGGGTAATCCTCTGTAGACTGTGCGTTCACAATCTGCGAACAACTCACAGCAACTCATAACATACTGCGAGTGTAAAGTGGTGAAATTCAAACGTCTCTAAAAACCACAGATTTGTAACTTGTGCTTATGTAAATACACAGCTTTCAAGCCTCAGCCATCCTGGCCATAGCTCTTCTGGGAAAAATGAAAAAATCTTGGCTAAGATTTTCAAGAGCAAGTGGTGATACTGAGCGCCTCCAGTTTTTATGTGTCCAATCAGAAATACTTTAAAAGGCTTCATTTTCAATTCCTGCTGCACACACCCTCTTCCAATCATATCCCTTTAGGGAATATTTATCTTAAAAAGTAAGCAAATATGGAAAAGTCAAACACATACACATTATTCTGTTCATTCTTCTCTCAGTAGTCTCTGTAACACGAAGATGTAATTCTATGCCAAAATTATAGACAAGAGGCTAAAGAACACACGTTTAAAGACTGATTTTAGTTCTTTCTGACAGAGCTGAAAGATGCTCACAATCATAATTAACTGCAATGTGCTTTAAGTATATTTTATCAGTAGTTTCATCTAAAAAATTCTAGCTTACATGATCTATTCCAAGTCATGCAAAGTTGGTGGCAAATCCAGGAAATAAATACATATGTATTTATAGTTACAATATACTGATTAACTACAAGATCATTATTTTGGGAATGGACTGCATAGATTGATCTGCCTTTTTGCATTTTTAATTAATATAATTTATCTCATTTTGAACTAGGGTGCAGAGTTATTACTAATGAATACTTTGTATGAGAACTTAAAATAGAATTAAAAAAAATTTAAAACTATCTTAACATATAATTGCCTCAGTTTCTAAAAAGAGAATTTAATATATAAGCTACTTTGAAGGTCTAGCAAGCATATGAATACATAATTCCTTTTCCTTCCCTTGCAGGAACAGAAGACCACTCAGATTTGTACCAGAACAGTGAATAAAACAGCCTTATTATGAAAGTAATCTGAATGTAAGCATTCACATTCCCTGATAATATAGATACTATAATCCATTACACAAAAAACCCAAAGAGCATTCAGAATCACTGTCCTTAATCTGTGTGTCTGTACAGCACACATGTTATGAATGGCTTCTATCAACTGGCCAGATCCATCTATACTTCACAGTACCTATGCTGTAGAGGTAACATAATCAGAAAATAAAGGCATAATTAAGGTGGCAGAATTCCAGCAAAGGCAGATTTCACAGGTTAGTAGTATCAGTGACTGCCTCCAACAAAGGGATTACAAATCCAGGCCTCAGTGTCTGGAATGGCAGTGCACTTTTCGAAAGACACTTTGATCCTAAGCACATGATGGATCCTCCCCGTGTACTGTCTGCCTTCGATCATGCTCCTGAGGAGGGTCAGGGGTTATTCTCAGAAAGCTGTATTACTGCAGGATACTCCCTTCCAAGTATATGCTAACAGTATGAAGGCCATCAGGTCTGTATACTCTAGCTGTCATAATTTCATGTGACATAGTATCCAATATTTTTATAGGTAAGGCTCGGTTTTCTTCACAGAGGGAGCTATTTTTCTGGACAGCTACAGATACTGACTAATGCTTTTTCATTTTCAATGCCACAAATAGCTTTTTGAATATTAATACTGCTAGATTTTCTTTCAAGAAAGTCAGAGGCAATTATAAACAGGTTCTATTATCTTCTCATGTCAAAACAGGCAAAGAAAATGTTTAACATGAGTTTTGGTTGGATAATCAAAATAATATGATTCTTTGCATAATTCTGAAGAACAAAAAATGTTTGGAGAGCATCAAGAACAAACGTGACTGTCATGAATCTCCTTCCAAGGACTACAATTTATCTCCTCTAGCAAACCCCTATGCTACACTTCCCTCCTTCTCCCTAGTGTTCTCCTGTCTCAAGTGCTGCCTTGGTCTGAAATGAAGAAGCCTCTGATCTTGGACCATTCATTTTGCTTTTATCTACATAACAGTTTATTTTATGCGTTTTTCTATTACTTCATAGAATGCATTTGCCTCTCGTACACAATGTGTTATGAACTTTTTGTTGTTATGGTGTTTTAAAAGAATTAGGTCCTTGTCTGAGGCACTCTGATACTACACCAACACCTTTGGTGTTGTCTTGTATGGGCTGTAGGCCTAAGATGTTATCTCCTTTATGTAAGCAATGGTAAGAAAAGAAGCAGCCAAATATCCCTACTCATGTAAGAACATCTGGGCTAACTAACCAATCTAAAATACAAGGATCTCTTCTGGTGTCACATCACAAATAACAAAAAACACATGTGGAGATACAGACTGCACCTTCTACTTGAAGTTAACCTGAAAAAAATTCACTGTTACCTAGGCTGTAACAAACATAAAAGAGCAAAGATCAATACACTGAAAGCTTATTTCATTTCAATAATTTGTTAGAACTATTCACAGACTGTCTTGTTTTCAGCACCAGTGTTCAGCTCTTTAAGAAGACTCTACATTTTTCTTTATAGAGTCCAATCTTAGGTACAAGGAAGCAAATTAATCACTTTAGCAAATAAGTATCAGAGCAAAAGAAAAGAAAAAAAAATCAGTCATTTTGGTCCTAACAAGAAATTAAAGGAATGTACTTCATTTTTTCAAGAAAGTTCTTGCTATCTTCTTAATGGTTTTCTCTGGCAATCTCATTCCCATTTTCATATTTTCCTACTGAAAAAAGAAAAGGGAAAAGAAACTGAAACCACAGTGAAAAAATATTTTGGGGAGGGTGTTTGTGTCACAGAATTCAGGGAATATTGGGGGAAAAAGAATTATGGAACTTTTTATGTTTCGTGCTCAATGCGGTTTTTAGGGAATTTTACAGTTCCAGATCATCTCTTCTGTTCATGCACATGACATAACTGATGACAAAATTCATTTCACAGGAGTTTATGAAGTAACATTAGTGAGGCCATCACAACTTCCAGATAGAAAACACAGGACTCAGTCAAACCTCATAGTGGTGAAGATTCCTATTTCAAGAGAGGTCAAGTCGTTTTCACTACTGAATATGATTCCGTATTTGGGAAGCAGAGAGGAGGAAGCAAAGAAAATCAGACTACATACATGCTGGGAAAGATGCTTTCTTGCCTTCATCCCTTTTTACAAAGTCTGTATAGCTTGTGCTTTTTGATGGAAGGCTTTAATTGTGTGATAGATTGTATTTGGTAAAAAAATTATTTCTGATTTAAATCAAATCCCTTTTGGAAGGCTTTACTGGAACAGTTCTGCCTGCAGATCTACCGTAAGTGAGTCTGCGTAGCAAAGGCTAGTTCAGGCACTCGCTGATAAAGCATGAACGTGAAAATGCATATCCACCATGGACTGTGATTTTACAGTAACTTTTAAAGCAGCATGGCTAGAATATTGCAAGACTACTCATTTTGGTGTGTGAAAATCCCTTTGGTGTTTTGCAGTTAATAAGGATGAAAGGAGAAAGGAAAAAAAAAAAAAAGAGAACAGAACATGGGAAAAAATTATAGGGCTGCATAGGCAGCCTCGAAGGAACATGGATTGAACAACCTTTGAAGTACCCAATTCTAAAATGAGATCATATGAGAATTTTTTTAAGCAATAAAATTGAAGCCTCAGAAACAAGTGTAAGTTACAGCCTGAAGTGCTTTATCACAGCTCCATGAACCCTCTTCCATAAACCCTAGTTGTTTTAAAAGTTTGTTTACTTCAAGGCAAAAATTGAACTGATTGTGTGGGGATGAAAGGGCAGGAGGGATCTATAGTTTCCCAGAGGTGTGTTGATAAATAAGGTCTGCATCTCATGACATCAAAGTCATCAGAGGAGTAGAACTGTCTCCTGCCAGCCTGCAATGAGGCATTTTCCACCTGGGGATAAAAACAAATACTGGTGCCTTATGTGCTGCTTCAACAAAACTCCTGCCCTCTGGAGAGCAAAGCCTTCGATTTAATAACATGCCTACAGGTATGTAAAATCACAAACTAACTTCTAACTCTGGTCTCATTAGCTCTCTGGGCTAATGCTGTGCCACACAAAATACTCAAGTTCATTCTGAGGGAATGTGTCTGTTCACACAGCACAGTGCAGAGCTGGGCAGAGATAACTAGCTCAAGTCATGGAGGTAATACCAGCACAACACGTCCCTTGAGCTAATCAGCCATGTCTTTCAGTGGAGCTAACTAATCCACACACAAAACACACAAAACACACAAAACTCTGCTGAGATAGAAATCTCTCTTCCAGATAGAAATCTGTCCATCTACACTCATCTGAGAGATTTCTGTATTCTATGACAGGCACATAATCAATTTGACTTTAAGCATCCCCAGCATCTCCATCTCAGTCAATCATTCCAGAGAGAGAAATAGGCACATGAACACTGTTCACTTGATATAGACACCTTTACTGGGAAGAGAGGAATGATGAGCTAGAACTGCCAATTTTTGGCCGTGAAGGAAGGTTGGATGATTAGCTTGAGACCACGTAGATGCCTGCATGTGGTCAGAAAAACCAATTCCTTCACAACGAAAGTTGCCACAGATGTCTGAGCTAGGATAATGCTGGCTGCCTGTCTAAAGGATGCTATTCACGTTCTTAAAGCACTGAATAGAGAAAATGATAGGTTCAGAAACTGTTCAAGATAGGTCACTTTTTTTGAAACCAGGTTGAGTTTTGCTGCCAGCAAAGCAGAAGGCTGGCTCCATTCTCCTCAATTCCATTCAAGTAGCACTGCCTGGCCACAGGCCTGGCTGGAATTAGCAAGAGAAAATATCCCACACCATCCCAGGGGTGTTTCACCCTGCACACCCTGTGCATGGAGACCTGCCTGATCACACCAGAACAACACTCCAGCTGAGTACGTGCAGACCTTTCTTAGGTGGAAAACCACTATGATGCAGGACCCCAACCAAGGTGTGGCACCTTGTGCTATGGGACCAATCCAGCACAAAGAGTGTCTAAGCCACTGAAAACAAGTCATGTTTTCTCAAACTTCTTTCCCCAAACTACATCATGATAACTTCATGAATATAACTTATGCTGGGAGCTCTAAAAGATTCAAAACTTAATTTCTGTTTCCAGCCTCATGGTTTGGCTGCCACTGGGTTCCTCTTTAAGACGCAAATTTTATATCCTATTCAGACAGCTACTTGTTATGCCATTTTAAAGTAACCCACAGAAGCCCTGGGAAGAAATATAGCCAGGCAACTGGAGGAGAGAAATTGTTCAGCTGGGAGACTTGCTCGGAGCCATTTAGAAATCTGTTCTGATTTTACAAATGAGAGGAGAATACAGATTTAAAAACTATACAAATGCTGAACCATTTATTTTAGAAGATTTAGCAAAATTAAGCCTTTAAATTCAACTCTTCGAGTTATAAAATACTCCATCCAGGGCAGTTGTTACGGCAGGTTGACCTCATCCTCTAAGGCAACTTTTCCTCTCTATTCCTCAAGGGCATCCCTGCAGCAATCTTTGGAGAAACAAAGACAGGGAGAGAAAGTTGTCCTCGGATTTATTTAGCGAGAAAGAGGCCAAATCTGGGACAGGGAAAAAGGTTTGCATAGAGGCAGAGCTCTTGTGGATTTGTACAATCATCCATGCACATGGAATATATTGAACCTTGAACCTAAACTAAGGTCAAGCAAGTTTAAGGCTTGATACAGATGTTTCACAGAACTCTGGTAAATGAAGGTGAATGTTACTGTTAAAGCAAGAGAAAAAACAAGCTATAAAAACGGTTGGTCAATTGTTTATTTTTCTTTTCAGTCCATTGTCGAGTTTACTTTGTCCCCCTTAAGCCCAGCACTGGTATTTCCTGAATCTGGGTGATGACAGCAATCTCTTATACACCACATAAAAAGGTTTTAGAAGTTTGAAAGCCATTCCTGGCCTGGTTTCTCCCCGGAAATATATCTCTCCAGCACAAGGGAATATTTGCATTTTCCTCATTTGTCTTTAATTAAAAAAAATACTGTCTTCTGGTGCATAAAAAAACCCAAAACCACCCAAACCTAAATTCATTATAAGTGCATTACCAACTCCTCCATAACCAGTGAGAGGGCCTTTGAACCAAGATGACTTTTTTTTTTTTAATTAAGTTACAGAACAATCCAAAGGGAAGTCCCCCAAGGAAAATCAACATAATAACTTTTTTAAAAGATACTATGATCACTTGTTTTTAGCCAGTTACTTTTTCTCCTTTGGCATGAATATGTTTGAAACTATGCTCAGAAAAGCAGCAAACACCTTCCAAGTTCAATGCCATGATGAAGTGTAGGCCAATATGTAAGAAATCCCCTTTCCAAGCAAGTTCTCACTAACAGTGATAATGTTACTGTCTCTGAATCTGGAACAAGCCTCAAGATTTGGCAAATCTAGAAGAAATAAAGGTTTTTAAGTAATCTGGAAAAGTTAAACAAAAATGAGGAGATCCACAGTAAAATATGCTGTAATAATAATAATTACTTTTCAGTTGCAAAGAGTTTAGCATAAATAAACTTTGTGCTGGCTTTGGCTGGGATAGAGTTAATTTTCTTCATAGTAGCTGGTATAGGGCTATGCTTTGGATTTGCTCTGAAAAACTGCTGATAATACAGGGATATCTTTGTTACTGCTGAGCAGTGCTGACACAGAGCCAAGGCCTTTTCTGCTTCTCACACCACCCCACCAGTGAGAGGGCTGGGGGTGCACAAGGGGTTGAGAGGGGACACAGCCAGGACAGCTGACTCCAACTGACCCAAGGAATATTCCATTCCATATGGTGTCCTGCTCAGCATATAAAACTGGGGGAAGGAGATGGAAGGAGGGGGGTTGACATTCAGAGTGATGGCGCTTGTCTTCCCAAGTCATTACACATGATGAAGCCCTTCTTTCCTGGGGATGGCTGAACACCTGCCTCCCCATGGGATGTGGTGAATTAATTACTTGGTTTGCTTTGTTTGTGTGTGCACAAACTGTCATTATTTCAATTCACAAGTTTTCTTACTTTTACCCTTCCCATCAACAGGCTGCAAGGGGCCATTTGCCAGCTGGGGTTAAACCACAGCAACTTTTAACAGTAGAAAGTACAGATGTGGTATTTCCTCTGTTCTATTCACAGGGTATACAAGCAAAGGGACTTCAGAGGAGAGAAAACATCAGTATCAGAACAAATTAAAACAAGAGATGATGGGCCATGAAGTATTTGTGTTAAGAACAGATTAAAAATGAGACAGGCTTCAAAGTTAAAAATTTAAGGAAGCGCAAGTTTGCAGAAAAGAGGAGTTTTCAGGAGTAGTATTAGTATTTTTGGTGTTCTCAAGCTAGCTACTTAAGTAAGGCACTTGCAGGATTAGCACACTTGCTTCTGTAAATCAGTCCTTAAGCTGGTTACTTGCTTTGTTTTCTCCATGTTCCCACTGAAGTGCCAGGAATCCTGGTTCCAGTTCCCCACTGCTTTGCCCCTTGGGTAATCATTAGAGCCCTGATTCATCAAAGCACTTGATTGCGTGCTTAAGTTTCAGCATACACCAGCACTCTCAGCTCTCAATTATCTATGGGTGGCTTAACCAGATTCAGTGGATTAACTATGCTCCCGACAGAGAAACACATTACCTGGTGTTACATGGAGCCTGTGAGGCTCTGGCATGGCTCTGAGGTCAGGCTGGTAGTTCAAACGCCGCTATCCTCCTTGAGCTATTATCATGAAACCAATGCAGGTTAGTTTGTGCTGTATCAAATTTACCCCCATAGGACTCAGAGCACCAGGAAATACAGTCCAATGACACTTGAGTAGCTCTGTCACACACAGGTCTGCATCACCATGGTTCACCATGGGTCATGCAGACACAGACTGTCCTGTGATAAATCACTGCCGCATCCCTGCACCAGGCCATCCAGGGTGTACCAGTATGTCAGGTACCAGCTGTATGCCAGGGGATGAAGAACAGTTAAATCCCACTGACTTTACTAAAATTGCCCACAAGTTCAGAAAGTTAAAGAGGCATTTTGTAGCATTTTGCATTGACAAAAGTAGCAGGCTAACTTTTAGTTTTTAAAAGTTTCACCTCAGGAACAGAATCCTCTGGCATCGATAATCAGTACCCAAAAACATGGCAGCAACCAGCCTAGTGGGATAGCTGCAAGGGATGTAGGGATTCAGACCTTCAAAGAAGTTCAGACTTATCAAAAAAGTTAATTTTCAAACAAAACATATTGCACAGTCTTAGGAGAAGGACCTGAATTTGTACCAATATTTAAAAGCTTTACTCCATAATTCCATCATTCCCTCAGTCTAATAGTGAAGAGTATAGGGAAAAAATAGACAAAAAGCGAATAAGAAAATTATGTTTAAAATGCTGGAAATATTGGGGGAAAAATAAATCAGATACAGTGAGTTCTGTGACCTCAAATAAAATGATACTTAGAAAAAGAATTCAGCCTGATACCATGAGACATTAAGAAGAAAGAGATGCTTGCATTAGAGAACTACCAATGCAGCCATCCACTTCAAATTCAGACAGAAAAAAAATCATTATTTAGGCCAAGAGCATTTGTAGAACTATCAATAGAAGAAAACAAATTTAACCCTGGGTAAGTATTTGCAAACAACACAGGCAGCTGAATTACACAGGGAAAGGATCAAAACAATGATAAGTTCTAGTGAAGATTAAGTACATAGAGACACGTTTGAAGAATTTAGAGGGCAGAACAAAGACTGAGATTGCTGGCACTCTGCTCCTGTGCATAGGATCTGGAAAGCATCAGGAAAGGCTGAAAGAAAAAAAAATATACAGGCTATGGACAACTGTGGGAAACAGAACTGCTTTATATAATAATGCCACAGTAATCCTGGGGAGGGGAGTGAGTAGTTCATGTAGTTGTAGGTGCATTGACTGAGGACAGAAAAATTTGCTATAAGAGAATACATGACATGTAACTTTAGCAAAGACTTCTGTGCACAAACACTATACAAAACTACCAGCTGTATCTGCAACTGTGCCACTTGGATCAAACAACTAGCTAGATTGCAGCTGGGTTGTGGAGCCAGCTGCAACATGATCACTGCAATTGTGACGAGCAGCAATATTAGACACAAGAAATGTGACCGAGTGCTGGTGATGCACAACCCTGCCAATAAGAACATCATGAAGCAAAAGATGCTATCATTTGGCATTTATAGTAGATGACTCATAGGAGTACCACCCCCCGCTGGGCAACGGGGCAGAGCAAGACACTGATTTGAATGCAATACAACACCACAACTCCTTCATCTAATACACTGAGAATGAATAGTCACTGTGGGTCATGTACTGCTCTGGCTGAACACATAGGTTAAGTTGCAAAGACAAGAACACCTAGAAAACAAGGTACAGCCAAGCAAAATAACCCATGCTAAAATGCAGAGAGCTACTGAATCCAGTAATGCTGCAAAAAAGCACTGTATCAGTAGAAACTAGCAAAGACCAGATCAGCCACCTTAGCAAAAAAGAGAAAAAAAAATAAATCAGGGCATGTACACCAATTCAAAACTGCTGAGAAAAAAAAGCACAGCAAAGAGGTCAAAACCCATTAGCACCAGCTGAGGCATCTTAGTTTATGGGGAAAAAGTAGGTCTGGCACACAGCCGCATCTATTGGCTACCAAATATAAGCACAAAGGGCACCAGCCTTGCCTACTGTAAACTGGACCAGACACGAGGAGAGACTCATGTATTAGTGTTACCGCCACTGTAGAAAAATGTTAAAGAAGAGCCATTTCAGGACTGTAAGAATCAATTTCAGCTATTCCTAAACACAGCAGAGTAAGTGACTGGTAAGCTGAAATAGAAAAGCAATACAACTTCCTGCTTTGGACATGGGGACTCAGTGCTAAATCCTAAGAAATCCAAGACCCCCAAGAAACAGCCAGACACAAGTGGGTAGAGTATTTGACCGTCGTTCCAGATTTGATATGCATCAGCAATGTCATGCTTGTACTCAGTCAAAATCCAGCCTTGCACAGGGAGTGGGAGTGGTGGGAAGCCTGGAAGTCGAAGTCCAGATAGCGAAAACAGGCAAAGGCAGACTAAAAAAAAAAATAAAATAAAAATAAAAGAGGATGGCAAATTGAGAAGGATCTAGTGGCTAAGACAGACTAGAGAAATCTCAGCACTTCACTCTCAAGCCCAGTCATAAGTGAGCAACAACCCTGCCTCCCCCAGATAAACAAAACAACCCAAACTCACTTCTGAGATCGCCCAAGGGACTACAGCTCATGCATATGCTTTATACGCACCTGGACTTAGTGACAGTGAAAGCTGCAGTACCCCTTTAATTAGTTATCTCACTACAAGTAGCTTCTCTTAGCAACATGCTGTCCACTCATGTAATACACAGAATATCATACATAAAATACCCACATACTAAGTAGTGGCCACTGCCCCTTCTCAGCAGGAGTCCCTCTCCAGTTTCCCAGTAGTATGTTTTGTACTATAGGGGAGAGCTATAACAAAAGGTTTTCTCTCACAGTTGTCCTTGTTGTAGCCAAATGCATTACCATCATAGACCTTCTAGCAACTGGGCAAAAAACAATTACAAACACTGGAATCATTACTCTCCTGTATGTACTGTACATACTGTACCCCTTGGTATACATTTACTTACACACTTTTGTATGTAAATAAATCTATTTCCGACAATAAAATGACCAATTATACCTTTTCTTGTGCATTGCTAGAATATGACTTAAAGGTCTTGCACTAAACCGGAGGTATCACTATGCAGTGCCTGTGTTACTGGTGTGTATGGCAGCACATGCCGTGAAAAAATACTGTGCAAAGAAAATAAATATTACCAATAAAAGGGCTCACTACAATTGCATAAAGCTTTTCATAGACTGAAATCTGGCCTGCAGCAGCAGTACATAGGTCTTAAGCAAATTTCTTCTCACTGACTGAGCACCTACAGCTCCAGTTGACAACAGTGAGAGCACTGTGCATACAACACAGTACCTTCAATTTTCAGTCATGTGCTCAGCTTCACTTTGAAGTCTCACATTCACAGTTAACAATTTTACATGTATACTAAGTAAATAACATTACCAAAAGTACATTCGTGCACTTACATAGCCTGCTATAATGTCAGACACATATTCCATGTTCAAACAGGACATAGAAAGAAGATATGAAGAATTGCTTCACAAAAAAATTTAAATTCCCTTTGTCTCACTAGGAAAAATTTTCAATCGACTTCATGGGCCAGCTGTTAGGAATGTAATTAGACTTAAACGAAGATGTTACATGCTTCAGAAGAGCAGTTATGCAAACGCCAGCACTGCAGTTGTAGGCTAATTCCAGCAAGCCCTCTTTGCAGGAAGCCCAGACTGTACCTCACCAGAGCTACTTCGGAGAAAGGCTTCCAACACTGAGCAAGTGGGTGGCAGATTTACAAGCTGCAATCTCTTGACATGAATGAATAACCTAACTTTACACCAGTGGAGAATATGACCTCCTCTCTATCCCATGTATTTCTACCTCCCTCTTCTCCAGAGCTGAACCCTGCAAACAGAGCGGAGTAACTGCAGCAGGTAATTACATGTTATTAGGTTTGCATTAGACTGAGTAGCTATTCAGTAAATTAGTATGTGATGTTAACTAAACCTATTCAGTTGAAGAACACAAGAATCAACCTCAAAGTTGCAATTAACAAATTATTCCTAAACAGGTGCCACTTACAGCGTAAGTCAGGCTATCATTTTTCTATAATTCACCAGGAAAATGCTGACTTCTTCCACACAGTAAACACAATTTAAACAGATGATATGTTCTCAAAAGGCACGAGACTATACTTAAATAAATCAATGTTGTTAGATGTGAAGTCTTACATTGAAAGTCAGTGGAATTTGTGGAACCTCTCCTTAAGATTTAGGAATGATTTACAACTATGCTGAGAGAACAAGCCCAAGATCTAAATCTTGCTGACTAAACTCCATGCGCTCCTGGGGGAAAAAAACCGGCTCAATACAAAACAATCACTGACACCTACAATGCTCAGTTTTTTAAAAAGAGTAGCATATTAGCACAAAAATACTGGGATCCCTGTTAATGCAAACAGTGTTTTTAATGCCCCATAGCAGAAACACATTAATTCATTGGCTTTTAATCTTGATCTTGCAAACAGTCGGTTCTCTGAGTAGCTCCCCTGCTCTTCAGAGAGATTTATGTCCGTCTGACGTCGAGTCCCCTGGGTTACTGCATGCTCGAACACATGAAACAAACTGATAGATGAGAGCTTGCTTTAGACCAAACATCGCTGCAGAAAGAATAGACAGAATGGATTGAAAATGTACATAGCAGAAAAATGCCCCGAGTTCTTAACGCGAACTCAACAGCTCTCTTTATAAGCCCCCTTTTCACCAGGGTTTTGTTCAGTGAGCAGGAAACATTCGCCTCTGAAGCGGCGTGGGTCAGTTCTTGCGCGTGTTACTGCGTGTGTACCCCGTGGCACCCTGGGTGAGCCCACCCATCCATTCATCTATCCACGCATCCCCACGAACTGCCGGTGCCCGGGAGCGGGCACGGTGCCGCCAGAGCCGCTGCCCGGGCGGGGCCGTGGCGGGGCCGGTGGATCCCCGCCCCTTCCCGCCGCCAGGCGCGGGCTGGCAGCAGCCTCTGCTGGCGAGCGGGAGCAGGGAGAGGGCCTGGGAATCCGGCACCGCGAATCCGACTCGCGTTTAACGCCGAGCCGCGCTACGCCAACCGCAGCTGAGCATCAATTCGTCTGAGAGGGAGGCTTACAACAGCACTAAGCACTGGAAAATGCCCGCTCGCAATTTTAGCAAAACCCTCTAGTATTTTCCTTGGAAGTGCTCTGATTTTCTTCCCTCCAACTATTTAGAAAACTATGCAAAAAGTTCCTCCAGGTTTTCAAACTTTCATCTAAAGAAGCCTGTAAAAGGTAACTAAAAATTATGTTTAGTGATGTGAAGAGGCACCACTGAAGTACAAGCAGGTGTGCATAGCCTGCAGTCAAAAGCCCAGATAACACAGACCACAAACTCGGACTTCTGCTGGATAGACTGCAACAAATTACAGCATACACATAGTAATGGTTTTTTACACAAACCATATAACTGAGAAGAAAAGCCCTCACACAGAGGAAGACAAGATGCACTCATTGTTTTGAGGCACAATAAAGGACAAGAGCCTGCTAGAAGTTGCTAGAAAGTAAAGCCAGTCCCTAACACCAACATACTCACTTACTGTCTTAATTTGCTGGTAGAAGAGTTGCTGAGTGAAGATCATTTTCCAATTGATGTGATTAGTATAAACAATTTTAGCCTTCATTACTCACTATGTTTAGTTTTTCATGAGAGTATTTTTCCAAGCCTTTGGAAATGCAGAAATTACAAGTGTCTTAGAGCAGAGTCCCAGCTCAACAGTAGAAACAGCAGCAATCTGGTTTAATACCATACCAATTTACTCCAAGGTCTTTCATCCAGCTGGCACAGCAGAATCACCTAACCTGAACGACTTATTTCATAAGAAATCACAATCACTACACAACCAGGTAAAGAGGATGTTAAAAAATTAAAAGCATTTAATCATCTTGAAAGTAAATTTGTTCTAATGGGCAAAAAGTTAGAAATATAAACAACAGTACTATATTGTAAATAGTGTAACAATATTTACAGCCAAAAAAGAACTTGTCTTTTGACACAAAATACCTTCACCAACTTCCTGATTGATCTGAACTCGCATTTTCCCTTTGCTTTGAAATTAAAGCCAAAGTTGTTCTGGAGTATTCTTTCATGATAAGAAAATCTACTTATCTTATGGCAAATTAACTTTATCCTGGAGACACGGGAGGGGCTAAGAACATCATGATTGGGAAATATCACATTTCCACACTTTTACCCTTCTTCCAATTCACCTGGAGCTGTTTCCTCCAAATTTTTTTCAGCAGCCTTGAGAAACAGAGCACAAAAGGCCACCAGAAGATGCTGCTCTAGGAGCACAGAGCTGCTCATCACTTGAGCATGGTCTACCAGAAAGGAAAATCCTATCCTCCAGCTTATGAAGAAGGAATATTCACCCACCTACCACAAGTCCTACCACCACTGAATACCTTCAGAAATCTGCAAACACCTCTTCTGCACCGATAAGCTGATCTTTCCTGTTAGAAACACTGTAGCACATCACGTTTAGACAAAATTTTGATGACCTTAGAGTTGGGGGCATTCCCTGATACATGTGCCACAGCTTGTGCTCATGAAGGGAGCCCGGGCAGACTGCTTACCAAGAAAGTTACAGGAAAAGGCAGGGCAAGGGATGTGCCTTTCCCTTATCCAGCAGGTACCAGTGAAGGGAGGAGAGATACACCCTCCTCATCAGGAGATGCATGAGTGACAAAAGCTAACACAGCCCAAACTCTTGATGAAGAGCCTCAGCCTCACGTTCCAGGTTTCTGCTCCAGCTAATTCAAACCAAGCACATCATCAAAAATTGCTTAAAAAAGCCGTACCCATGGAGACAAGCAAGCACCCACCTAGGCCAAGCAGACCTCCCATTTCCAAGTTTGCAAAACTTAAAATTAAAGCGAACATTTTGGAAAGAAAGCCTTTTTTTTTTGGACTCATCATAGGTACATGTGGAGGAGAGAGAGCGAGCTGTGGATTTCTCCACTGTTAACAGATCTGTAGTTGTGATTTGATCTGCTTAAAGTTAACTGTCACACAGGTACCTTACAGAAAATCTAAGATGCACTTAAATTGGTCTAAATCTTCCCAACCAAGTTACGCACAAACAAAAGCTAACAGCCAAGGGAATTCATCTTCTCAGTCATCACACTCACAAGGATTTATTGAGTCTTTTCCTTCTTTGGCCTTTACCTTCCACTGCATCTACTTACTGTCTCTGTATTTACAGCTTCACAGTCTTTTACACTTAATAAGGGGTTTGGTAGTTCAGCAGACAGACTGCCCATCCACCAAATTTGGGGACTGGAGCAAAGCTGTGTGCCACCTACCACTTGGTTCAGGGAACTGATGAGCAGGAGTTTGGTTCTAAGTGATAGCTTGTCCATCATGCAGAGGCTTTTGTCTTGCCTGAAGAAAACTAAAATCCATATAAATCCACCTTATAGCATTAATGCAACAAAAATGGGACCCGTACCATTTCTAACATTGATAATATTTGAAAATCGTGAGTAAAAGGAAGCATAAAAGCATAAAAGGGAACAAAGAGAAAGAGATATCACCTTTTTTTCCTTTTCTCTCTCACTACAGCCTCTGCTTTTTTTTTTCCTTTTGGCAATTGTACACGGAATTCCACCTTCAGTCAGTGCAAGATTTTACACTGATGAGCAGTAAGTTTTTTGTGGCTAGTCTGGGGGGAAAGTAAAATAAACAAACAAAGAAGCACATATACAAGCTTTTCGGACAGAATATAAATTGGATGTCATTCATCAACTGTGAGTTAACATATCATAGACAAAATAGGATAGTAATTTCTTTCTATTCTGGCAGCACCTTACTTTGGTGGCAGGAACTTAAAATGCACAAAGCACTAAATTTGTGTTAAGACTTAGGTTTACTGTAAAAGTTCAACAGCTGCTAGCAGGGATGGATTCCACCTGTGGATGATGACTTTATGGCTTTTTTCAGAGCCTCCACAAAACCAGAAGGCTTTGGGAAAGAAGCAGATTTCACCCACTGTTGGCTAGTCTGATTCTGGTCCTACACCACCTCCTGCCTCCAAAGTCTCCACTAGGTAGTCTTTACACTTTTCACTCCAAAAACAGACCAGAAAACTGTCTGGCAGCTCTTCCATCTCTCTGTTAGTAAGGATTTATATATTTCTCTCCTGGTCTGCCATGTTGATATATCCAGATGCCTCACAACCTCTTGGTCTCATACCCTAGAGTTCAGTCTCAAAGATACATTTTGCAAACACTTGCTCATCTCAGCAAGACCAGAGCCCTTAAAATTAAAAGCTGTATCCCATGGTTAAAGTTAACACTTAAGATGAAGGCCAATTTGTTTGGTAAATTACTAAATCTCCAACCACAAAGAGTTTGAACCAAAGGGGAAGATGCAATTAAAAATAAAATTAAAATTACACCATCATCACCACCACCCCACCAAAAAAAAAAAAAAAATGGACTTGTCTGTGTGCTGAAAAATAAAGAGTGGGTTTGGAAAAAAGAAATAAGCCCAACACTCCTAAAGGTAAATTCTTAGTGAATTAATTTTTGAGAGGTTGCTGACACAGGAAACAAGCAGAACATCAGGAACCAACCACAACACTCCAAGGAAATCTCTTTTTCATCTTGCAGAAAGTTGTTTTGCCTTAGCAGTTTATATTTTAACCTCTATATGATCATACCAAAGAAAAAAGCCTTATTTCTCTTCATTTTTCATTTTCTTATTTGAAGCAAAAATAAGTAATATACATTTCACATTTATAACCTGCTCTTCCTATAAACCTTTTAATATTCTCAAGACAGTTATTATGCCTAATTTTTGCAAAGAGCTCCACCCCAGCTGCCCAGGCCATACATGTACAGTAGTCATGTGGCAATGGGCTCCCAATAGGTAAATCAAATTTAAACTCTACTCCAAGACA
This sequence comes from Lepidothrix coronata, assembly GCF_001604755.1. Lineage (NCBI taxonomy): Eukaryota > Metazoa > Chordata > Aves > Passeriformes > Pipridae > Lepidothrix > Lepidothrix coronata. The sequence continues at coordinate 54,532 of NW_016690480.1, forward strand.
AAGCATTTCAGGCACTGGCTGCATGTGCTTAATTGATAGACTCTGGACAGAAAGTGAAAGCCATGTTATCAAAAAGTTAGCTGGTTTTCAGTGTCTGGGGTTGAGAGGAAAAAATCTTTATTGGTAAATTCGGATAGTGGGGGGTTTTCCCTGTACTATAGCTATTTGCATATGAAAGGTATACCAGTAGTTTTTGTAAGAGTTACATGTACAGAAACCATGAAGGAACACAATGTGGTAAGTAACTGATAGAACCAGACTAAAAATATCATCATCCTTCATTGGCAAAATCCCAGACTAAGATATTTCAAAGCTCCCTGGGAAGATTTTTCATTCATGTTTTAGAGGATGCATGCAGATAAATTGACTAGACATTCATTTTAAATTGTATTTTCAATACTTCTGGGATCTGTCTAAACTCTCATGAACAATTTCTCATCTTTTTAATTAATCTGGGAGAAAATATGTTTTGTCTCATTTCTAAGATTTTGTACATCAGCCAAAAGGATCATGTAGTTACTCTTTTGACTAAGTGAGATTTTGCAATCCGTTCTTTCAAATCAGAAAGAGGTAGATTTTGCATCTCAATTTGGTTAAAGAAACAGACAACACCAGCTCTCATTTAGAAGATCCTGAACTCTGACAGGAGGTGTAACCAAATTACCAATTCAACCCTTGCAGCAGCAAACATCATTAGCATTGGCCATGAAATTCAGTTAAATGGATCATACAGAAACTAGCAGCCTGAAGTCCTGTTACCCTTGAAGCTGACAGCAAAAACAGATTCCAGTGGGTGCATCAGTATGCTACAACCTTAACAAAGAACCTGGAGCTTTGTAATGCATGAAGTAACCACTTTCCCAAGGACGTATGTTACCTACATAGAGTCATATCCAGTCATAAATGTAATTTACTTTGTGCTGTAGAGGAGGTGGCTTAACTGATTTTCAGTGTTGCCAGAAGAGATGTACAAGCCACCAAGAGACTCTACAGCAGTCTTCTAATAATGCCTGCTTTTTACAGAGACTGACCTCTTTTCACCTTGTTAAAAGCGGTAAGTAGTAAGTAATAGATCTTGTCAAAGGTTACTCTGTAGAATAACCTCTGGAGATATTAGATAGAGGTGTCCAGAGAAATACCACAAAGGTGCTGACAAGGAAACCAAGGGGATTATGATTAGGAAGTGTGAATAAGCTAAGGTTTCAAACATACTCAGATTTTTGGTTAGAAATGCTGAAGTACAGGAAGGAAATGTTCTACATACCATCAAGCCACCAAAACACACACTTGAAAAGACAAGTTAAAGAGCCATCACATGAAGATTAAATACTACACATGATTTAAGAAAAGCAATTCCACATAACTAGAATAAACAAGAATTTCTTCCTCATCAAAACCCACTATGTCTCATGATAAAAAATGAGAAACTAATATGCTCAAAGCCAAAAAAAAAAAAAAAGCTGTACCTAGGAAACATTAATTATTCCTTCAGCTCATCTCTAATCCATCCTTGAATATTTAAATTAATCTAGGCCTTTATCAGAACTTCCGCCAGATAATTCCCAATAAGATGTTTCCATTTAAGATATCCACATTTCCTGTAAAGAAGAAATAAATTTTAAAAAAAACTAAAAACCTAAGCCAGTAGCATAGCCAAAAGAGACTATTTCTTCATTTTCTCCAAATTATGAATTTAACGATTACGCAATTATTTAATGGAAAAAAAGTCCAAGGTATTTCTGACGGCATTCTTAGTAGAAGACAGCCTCTACTGAATTTACTCTCAGCAAAGTTGCTGTACAAAGACGGTTTCTTTCAGCCAATTTTTTTCTGATCCCATCAGTTGATTGAGTCGATTTTGCACTGCCCTCCAGGGAAGGCAATAATCTTCTGTGTTCCAGTCAGATCAAAACAGATCAGACCAAGTCTTAGGAAATACTTGGGAGGTATGGCCAAAAAAAGGCCTCTACCCAGCCATTTGAAGTTTTCTACCAATACAGCTTTCCAGGAGCTTATCCCTGTCTTACATGAACAGAATTATATTGTTCAGACAAGAAAGATAAAGAGATCCAAGCCCCCTAAACCAAGAGCAGACAAATAAAAACAGATAACATAAAAGTGTTTGCATCAACCTAAAATACTTTATTCAATAAAAAAAAAAATCTCTGAAAGATGTAGTGCCCTATGTCTTCCTTAATATAAGTCAATCTTCAAAGGAGATGTATCTCATTTTGAAAAAATGTTGAAAGAGAGTATTTTGACTTTTTCACAAATTTTCCTCCCCTTTTATTTTGGCTGAAGCTACTCACAAAATTTGATCTGTAACTCTGAACACTTTCAGGCTTCCGTGCTTTTCAGTGAAGTACTTTGTGTCAAAGTCTTTGGTGAATAATTTTTGCCTCAGAAAATGTCACCAGCATGGCTGCACAGGCCAGGTGTACTCCTCTCCAAAACTGCTGCTCACAAGGCACCTACCTTACCCCTGGCAACTGCTAATTGATTTAACTGAGGATTGAAAAGGTGAAGAGAAGAACTCTGTGGCCCAACTGTCTTCTCTATGCAACGGTAAGGAAATCCCCTCTATGCTAAATATGGGACTTAGAAAGAGACAGGAGGCTCTGTCAGGACCTTGCCAGTTTTGAGGCCATCTCATACACCATACTTGAGAGCACAGGTGGCTCCAAGCAGAGTTGGTCATTAAATGGAGAAATAACTGGCATTTTAATGTAGACACCAAAAGGATGATGCTTTTTTAGCACGTATTTTGAGGATGATTTGTTGGAAGGCACTGGGTATGTGAGGAAAGTGCTATCCACAGAATCACAAAAGGCTAAAAAAAAGTCCTACAGTATGTAGGACCAGTTGCCAGATTGCAGACTTGGTTTTGCTCTTAAAATTCTGTGATGTGAGCCTACAAACAACTGATATTTTACAGAATGTGTTCTCCATGCAATACCTACCCATTTCATGTGCTACACTGCACTAACACCTCTAAATGTAAATGTAAACAAGGGCACTAAATGCACTAAATGTAAACGAGGGCAATTCACTATCCAGTATTTTCTAGCAGTGGAGCCAAGTGAGAGACTTGTTTGAAATCTTGCTTGGGCTTTCTGAAAGCACCTGAACCCTGATGGCTGCGATTTTGCTAGTGGGGAGAGGCGTGAGGTGGATCTCACTGCCACAGTCACACCCGCCGTGCATCGCAGGCTGCCATACCACGCAACGTGGCCACAGGGCTCAGCACCACTCCCAGTGTCACATCTCCCCCTGTTCAAAGAAGGCTATTTCCTCAAAAGAAGATATATAACAAGGAGCTCTGCATACACAGTATGTCGAACTGACCCTTACCTTGCAAGGTATCCTCAGTACCTTTGAAATCAACATAGCAAATACAAATTTAAAAAGAAAATCCGATATATTTTCATGACTAGCTTAATGAAACAGCCACCATCCTATCTCTTATTGTCCTCATTATAAATTAATTTAGAATTAATTACAATGCTGAAAATATTTCTTCTAAGCTCATTCTGTCCCTAGAAATTTTCAGTCAGTTGAAAAGTTTTTGGCTGACACTGCACTGACTCAAAACTCTGAAATGAAAACTGGAAGACTGACAGCCTAGAAATAGGCTGTCTTAATATTTTGGAATAAGAACTTTTTGGCAAGAAAAATTGTATAGAATCAGACAGCATGAGAGAGAAAATAAAACATGTAGCATTCTGATTGCTACAGAGGGAGCAATGTTTTCCATAGTGTTTCCTTGTGTATCCTGCAAGCTGCAGTCAACTTAGATAATGCAGTAAGAGGTTCAAAGGTAAGGCCACAGTATAGCAGTAAAATAAATTATCTGGAACTCCTAAATTTTAGGGTATTATTAAGTTAGTTGACTCATCTGGGATTCATTGATTTTAACTGTTTCTGTTAAAAACAACTCACCATAATTTTCCACTGAGGAACAAAAAAAAAAAGTTGGGGAGCATTCACATATCTGATTATTTTTCACAGCACCTATTTGACTACATGTAGCTGCATTCATTAGTACCAAAGCTTTTTAATTTAACACTAGGGAATACAAAATCATTCTTGATAGTATTAAAGATCACTTTCAATAGAACAAAATAGGAAGCTGTCTCCCTATTTTGTGTAATGTAACAGAGGCCAGAAATGTTTTTCTCTGAAGTAGGACTTTTGTACCATTAAGGTATATGCAGAACTCTTCATGTTGAAGGACTCCTTGAAGGCTACAGAATTAGAATATGTACGTTTTTAGCTCTCTGTTGAAGAGATGGAGCATATCTCAACCTTTAACAAAAAGAGCTTTTCTCCCAAGAACTTGCTAGCAGTTTGAACTAATAAGGAATTTAGTTTCATGTCAGCAGTTTTGCTAAACTTTGGAGAAAAAGGACACAATGCCAGTAGTCCTGAGTGCCCTCAACACCCATTGACTTCAATGGGAATTGAGATGGGTCCTCCTTTTGGTTGACACAGTACCTTGCAGAATTAGATCCAGTCCCCTTCCCTTCCTCCTAAGAATGTATTGTTTCCCACTAGCCATCTGATTTTTATTTTGCTTTGACCAGAGATGAAATTAATGTGGATGTTTTGGTGCTGACAACCTCCTTGTCAAATTATATAGTGACTCCTCATGCTAAAACTTGTTTGTTTTCACACCATCATCACTGATGATCTCAGCACAGCAGCACTCTGAGAATAATGGTTTAGTCAAACGCAAAGCCAGCAGAAGGAACATAAAACAATGTGTGCTTATATAGGGCCTACATAAATAGTGCTTTTTAAAAATGTTTGGCAATGAAATAATAGCTGTGGGTTTGTTTCATTTTTTTTTAAATTAACCTCTGGATTGTTAAGGGTCCAGAGAACCTTTGCACACCAGAGTTCTTATAAGGCCTAAAAATATTTGTTCTATCCTCTCACAAAAGATTATACACAGAAGTTGCCCACTGTGTGCCATTAGTAAACAACAGTGGGCCATACCCTCACTCCACACAGTTTCAGAGAAGTCAATGGATTTATACCACTTTCAAAAGTAACAGAGCTGACCCCACATATCCTGGGCCAAATGAAGAAAACTGGAAGCAAGCATACATGATTAGGGCTGAGGAAAGTGGGGGTTGTACACTGGACACTGTCTATTTATCACTCTTTACAGTGTTTTTCTTCATCCAAAATTCCCTGTTGATTGCTATTTAAAAAAAAAAAATCAGCGTAGCTCAGGCAGTGATGATATTCTTCCCCATTTCTCAAAGACTTTGTTCTCGCTGTCAGGTCAGCTTGGGAACTGTGCAAGATGCTGGAATGGCCTGGGTCTTGCTTTCCAGTGCTGCAAACAAATACTCCAATTTATTAACACTTCTGAGCTACACTGCCTCCCCACTTCTTTCCCCCTCTATCTATTTTTTTTTCCAAAACTGAAAACCCAAAAACTCCATAATAATAAATCATAACTGAAGTCTAAGGTGTTACTTCCAACTCGAAGCTGCATCGTTAAGAGTGAAAATGCACATCATATTTAGGAGCAGAATTGTATCCTGCCATGTTTAACTGAAAATCTTGGTGGGCTTTTCATCTATGTTATGCAAGCCTGAGGCCAGAGTGGAGACTGTCACAGCCAAAGAGACACAGACAGATAGATGATGGAGAGTGCAGACTGCGCACCCACACATAAAGCGCGTGAGAGGAAGGAGAGTGCACGGAAGGAATATTAATTGAGCTGAAAATAAGTATTCTCAATATCCCCCTGCCCCCTTAAAAAGTAGCCACAAGATGAGGAGAGCTACAAACATGTTCATCTTGGGGAAACAGCCGTCCTTAACGTGACATGTAAGGCTATTACTTTAATAATGGGATTTGCACAGCGCACAACTGATAGGCTACGTTCAGAATAGAGCCCGTGAATCTAATTTTCTTCTCAATGAGTGTTACTGCAGTTGGTAACTCCACATTTCAATAGAGTTGCTCCAGATTTGTATTGGGGTGAGTGGAGAACTAGGCTCTACTGCGATATTTTTTAAATCCACAAGAATGTAATTCTCCTTACCCAGTCATAAAAACCATGGCTCTTTTGATGCTTTCTAGTTTCATGGAAAATTATTTAGACAAACTTGTCTTTAAAAGATTCTCATCAAAACAGTGAAATTACTGCTTTCTCTCACTTTTTGTGATAAACCATCAATTACTTGAATTTAACCTATTTTCAAGCTTGAGTCTATGAACTGGTTTATTAGCACTGAAGAATGAAAGAACAGTATGGGAATTGTAGAAAGTGATTTAAGTTTTACATCATTCATTTTTTTCTCCCATTATCTTTTTTAAATACTTTTCCGTTGCACATCCAGTAAAAGAAACTTACACTGACTGTATTTAATAACAGGTATAAAAAAATCTTTAAGTATTACACAGATACACTTACAGACGTAAAAGTAAGGAAAGAAGGAAAATTCCTCAACTTGTTTTTAACTACAGAGTCCCTTCTTTTCCATCATTTTGTGCACTCTCTAGAAAATGATCAAAGTCTCTACAGATGTTGATCTTGATCTCTTCAACATTTGAAAAAAATATGCAAATGCCACCTCTCCCCCCAACCACGGCCAGCAAAAGGAGGGGTTTTTTTATGTTACAAAAAAGGAAGTTGATGTGGTGGCTGAAATTGCCACAAACTCTTAATAAAGATTTCTTCTAGCTAAAGCATTCATTCAATAATTAAGTTAAACAACAGGTAATAAAAGATATTTCTGACCAGAACAATTGGTGATCTTTTTCCTACTCCATTGCTCCACTTTTAGTTTCTTCAGGTTGCATTTTACAATCATCCCAAGAGAAGTTTCCTATACGTGAGGTCCTGGCAAGCCCAAATTTCTAATACAGACAGTGCCATTTCTGGACAAGTACAATTCCAGGCTCTTTGCCATCAGGTCACCTTTGGAGTTCCTGCTGGGTGCCTAAAAATATTTAGTGACAAACTCATTCACCGACCTAACCAGAACAAAAACCAAGCCCAGATTTAACCAACTGGCCAGAATTAATTCAGAGTAGCACCCGTGGAGGTATGATTTACTATTAGAGAATCATAGAATCGTTTAGGTTAGAAAAGTCCCTTAAGATCATCAAGTTCAGCCGTTAACCCAGCACTGCCAAATCCATTACGAGACCATGTCCCCAACTTGTAATTACCTCCAGGGATGGTGACTCAACCATTTTCCTGGGCAGCCTGTTCCCAGCTTGACAACCCTTTCGATGAAGAAATTTTTCCTAATATCCAGTCTAAACCCCTCCTGGCACAACTTGAAGCCATTCACAATTTGTAGCTCCTTACCTAGCAACAGACTATTGCTGTTGAATAAAAGTTTTTTAAAAAGTTAAGTGAGAGGTATATTTGGACTGTGAACGACGGTAAACTAGTTCACCCATGACGGAATTACTGGTAGTTGGTTTGCAGCATCAATACATGACCAAGTGACCTACTAATATCATCATCCATATCTTTGAGTGTTTACTTAGGCAGAATACTACTCTGCAGGTAGTATTTTCAGCACTCCAGAACTGAAAGATTTAAAGGACAATTAAAATAAAAAAGAGAGAGAGTACAATATGGTAAAATCTCAATTTAGTGCTTACTGTTGTAGCCACTTCATAAAATGCATCCTAAACTCAATCTCAGATTACATTTACTGTGCTACAGAGCCCCCAAATTAACTTCTGAGTACTTGCAAACAGATCAGAAAAGGGTGGTGATGAACAACACTTTTTTATATGCAATAAAAGAGTAACTGAAAGCACAAGCCCACAAAGTAAATAGGCAAAAAGGCAGCTTCCTCTAAATGAGAAAAATCAGCCTAATTAAATACATTTCTCTGTATTAAATTAGGCAGTGTATTTAAGGATGACTAGTTTAAACTCAATACATCCCTGGACAAAAAACTTTAAAACACACAAACATACTGAGATTGGCATTTCAACTGCATCGAAATGTTCACTGAGTGGTGGCACCCAAGGACAAGGAAAGAAATTGAGATGAGCCCAAAGCAAGCTGTTTGAGAAAACACTGCAAAAGTTAAAAAGGCAATAGAAGTTATTTGTAGAGTTTATGTGGGGTAGAAAGCTGCAAGTGAGATCAAACCATGTCTAGCTCCTGAACTAACAGAGGTCTCAGTACCCTAGTAAGAGCAATGAAAACATTCAGAGCCAAAGAAAAGCAGAATCAGCTAGCAAAGGTAATAGAGGCTTTGTAGTACTTTTTCCCAATTAATTTCAAATCTCATTCCTTCTGGCTTCTTCTAAAGACATTGACGGTTTTATCACCCGTTAAATGGAGCTCTGAGGCCAAGTGGGGCTGCATCCAACACCTTCAAATCACCTTATGTGGCAGGGTGGCATGACAGGGACATGAGCTGGCTCAAAGGATGAGATTATTAAAATGGCACACCTAGACAAACACTGCTGATGACAGTGTTTCAAGTTCTGTGTGGGACTGACTTCTTGAACAAGCTCTCAAAAAAATATAAGATGGAAACAAGAACCAAAAGCAAAACATCTTTTAAGCTAAGGAAATTGTTGTAAGCTTTCAACGTTTTCCTTCAAAAATCCTACAGCCTTCAGCGAAATCCTTGGAAAATCTCTTTGTGTTTATAAAATAGCATTTGATATCACAATCTAGAAACTTACAAACCAGTGCAACCAACCCTTTCCAAACTCTCCAAGGGCAAATAACAGCTGCACTTCCCATGCAATGGCTAATAAAAAAAATGCTGACTCTCGGTAATTTTAATTACAGAGTAAAATAACATCTTAGTGAAAAACAGTAGAGGAACTATTATTTTAAAGTTTCAGGATTGCCCCTTCAACATGAGCCATAATAAGAGCAAAACAATCAGTACACAAACCAACACAAGAGTTCCTCAGACGTAAAAAGACAGAACAGCTTATCTACTTCAACAAGTCCTTTTATCGCATCAGCAAAATAATTATTTTATGTATGTCATATTGTGCTTGTTATGTACACCTGAGACAATTTAAATTATTTATTTGATTATATGTGTAACCAAAAAAAAAATGTTTTTCCATAACAGGATTTTGGTTTTACATGTCAAGCTATTTTCTGTACTTACTGCTATAATGTCGCTACTGTTAAAATACAGCATGATAAGATGTTGTCTGAGATAACTGTTTTGTCTGTGTCAGAGAATACTACACCTTAAGAATTTTAAATTAGCATAGTAATAAGAGTTTTGGTAAGAGGAAAAAATGTTTTCATAGTTCTTATTCCAAACTGTTGCTTTAAATTTATGATCAACTTTGATCATTTCTCAAGGCAGAGAAATGCAGAAGCCTTAAAAATCCTTTTTAGGGCTAGAGGCCTAAAAGATCTGGAGCATTATATATTGCAGAGCAGAATATATCATATACCTAGAAATGAGGGGGGGTTTTTCAGAGGTTAAATAGCATGCAGCACAGAGAGAAGGCAAATCAACAGAAATCGTTTTGAAATATTGCAGAGTGACCTGCCAAGCTGTCTGATCAGCCCTGGAGTCAGTATTTATGACTGACAGAATCTCAAAGCATTTTAAATATTTCCACCAGGACTCCTATGTATTCATATCAGTGAGAATTAATACATGAATTAAGATTAAGCCAAATAGGCTAGCTTAATTATATGTGCCTACCATTAACTTGGTTAGTATGGGATCACCAAAACCACATCAAAGCAAAAGAATCACCTGGACCTATGAAGAATTGAAATACCTGTTGGTTTATACATCTATCTGTGTTTCCAGCAACTGCGTCTGATGAGTAGAGTATTCCTGTAATGAGTTACAAGAAAAATCAGTGTTTATGGGCCTTGAGAAAAAATACCGGTTTGTTCCAATAATAAATCATATGGTCCTTAAGAATAATTTTAAAAAATGTTTTAAGCAGAAACAGTTTTGCTGTTATTCCTTTTATTAAGAAGGAATCTTGTTCAGAAATAATTTTCTCATAATAAAGAGTTTATAAGAAAGACTGTCACTGAAATTATAATTAAGCTCGAAAGACGGCTAATCATACATTAACATAGGTAGAAGTCCTCAAAGCAACAGGTTTATAGGAAATCCAGAAAGTTAATTAAGAGCAGAAATTAGAGACACAGGATAACAAAAGAGTAAAGTCCTTGATTAAATAAATTGTTTTAAAAGCAACAACAACCTTGCAAGAGCTCTTCCAATATTTAAGATCTTCGTGCCTTGATTAAGGGCACAGAGACAGGTTTTTAAAGGGAGCCACGAGCAGACAACTTAATAACCCAGTTTCAAATCATCCTGCAAGACTTACTGAGCACAGAGATTCTGCCCACACAGAGCTGAAAGATTTAGTATGTAAAAGCTACCTTCTGAAGGCAGTGGCAGATTGCCTCTCTCTTATCAGCTCCAGAGTGAACTCTAGCTCTCACTGTAACAATCTTTTACAGAAGATTCCTCGGCAGTGCACAGGATATGTGTAAATGATTGCAGCACATTTTAGATTCTCAAAGTGAAGATGTGAACATCAAATTAAAAAAGCACCTATTACTCTTTATCTGTGTAAGTCATTTTGCTAAATGGTGATATAAATGAAATGACATATACAATCTCACTTCTACCTTTTCTTTAAATAAGACATTCACCGGGTTAAATTAGCAGAGTTAGAGTTTGATAAATTGAAGCTGAACTATAAATGGGTGTTTTGGTGAGGGGAAAAGGTTTCTGCTTGTTCTAAATGTGTAAACGTTTAAAAATATTGCAATTTTAAATCCTGGAAAAGTGCCATCCAATATTCCAGACTGGCAACAGCACTTATTGCCTTTTTTATATGCTATTACAAAACTTTTTGATTTTAAGTACTAGCCTGACTATTCCTAAGAGTCTCCAATTAAAGACGTAACAATAGAAGATTACAGTAGTTTCTTTTTATGCCGTAAGTTCATTATTTCTATTTCCTGTTACACTCAAGTGTTTCATTTAAAGTTTTGAAACTTTGATGATCTCCACAGATGAAACCAAAAATAAATCCCATGTAAACTAACGTGACAGAGGAAACATCCCCAAGTCTATCGACAGCAGTAGATACCAGTTCTTCACAATACATGCATGATAAAGCGTAATGAGAAATCCCTGCTTAGTTATCATAAAAACAGGGTCCTTACCAAAATCTGTAGGGTACAGTCAAGTCCAAGTTGTTTCGTTCAACCACCACACCAACTGTTTTTTTCTTTTTAGTGACTTTTTTTTAAAAAAAAACCTCTAATTTTGCCAGAGATAGATGGGGGAAAAACTCCCGAGAGCTTTTAGGCTTCATTAATTAAGGCTATCAGAGCTGTACTTCATCTAAGCAGTAAAAAACAGTTCAATCAAGAGTTATGTCCCAAGCTGTAGCTATTTGCCCTTCTCTCATTCTCTTCTTTCTCTCACCATTTCTTTCAGTAAATGAGACTAATTTTTCCAATAGCCTTTAACTCCCTAGATTAACTGACATGGAAAATGTGACTACAAACTCATAGCACTTTCTAGCCTCCAACCTAGCACAGAATCAACTTTGTTGTAAGTGTTGAAGGACACCTAGCAAGCTGCTACTTGCTAAGTTCATAACCCAGGAGTATATATTCACAGAGATCAGGACTGCGCCATCTAGTTAGCTGCTCTGCCTGTTAGGAGCAGATGCCTCAGGGATGCAGGGCTTTAGCACTTGGGAATGTTGAGTTTCTTACAGATTCAATTGTGGGGTTTTTTTTTAATAAAATATCGCTACCGAGATAATCCACATCTAGTGGATATGGGAAAATTTAGGCTATAATAGCGCAGCAAACTTCTACATCCATCTTTGATTTACAAGATAAAAGCAACTTTTAAATTAAAGAGCCTTTCTGCTAATAGAGCTTATTATGCCAGAGACAGGAATGATTTTCCTAGAAAATTGTCCCTGTGTGCATGCCTATTATCTTTGCTTTCCCCCTTCCACTAATGAGCATTTATCTAAAGAGCCTGTTAATCCTCTGATGTGTGCTTCTGGTCAGAGGTAACAGTTTGAATAAAACCACTAATCACTTATCACTAATCACTGATCATTAATCACGCTTTTCCCTAGTGCTTTGCGACCTGTACAGCTCCCTTTAGGATTAAGGAGTCACAAATAAGGATTTTAGCCATTTTTTATAAAGAATTTTGAGCTTTTGATAGCAACAATCTCATTCACTACATGAAAGTTACAAACTACCGAGCAAGGATTTTCACCACTGTACACTTTTATACTGAAAATAAACCATACATTTATGGGAGCATAACTCCTTCAGCAAAATCCCCACAAATTATGCTATGTTTTTCATTCAGCTCTCACCTTCCACCTCTCAATTTTCTTTTAGTCCAGTTTCTAGATTATGTCTGCATGACAGTGTCTTACAAGAAAGTTTTCCGACACCACTGTTACTTGACACACTGCTGCTTGTCCAAACGGCCAGACAGGGGAAGTCTAGTCCACGCCAGTGGGTGAGTATCCCTCTGAAAACTGCACATTTTCAAGGAAAGCCCAAAAAAGATGCTTCGCAGTAACTATTATGCTTCTATTCTAGCTTCAATTTCTTCTAGCTAAGCACTGTTTCTTACTGATAATATATGGAAATCTTCTAATCTTGCTGCTTAAGTCACTTCCCACATCGTTCTGGATTTAAAAAAAAAAAAAAAAAAAAGAACAAAAACCAAACAACATATGGACATTTCATTTTCCTTTATTCCTACCCCCATCTCTGAAACAACCTCTCTCTTTCCAATTGTAGAGCTAATATTGAGCCCTGGAGATGAAGGATCACTCACCATGCTTGGACATAAATAATAGAGGAGGCAGAGTTTAGCAAGTATTCCCTTTACACTCCTGCAGCTCTTATCGTCCTGAAAACTTCGCTGGGGGAAGAGAGACCCCTGTAAGAGAGGACAGTGGCGCGGGGACGCGGAGCTGGGGAGAGGGATGATGAGTGGAGCAGAGGGGCTGAGAAGGGTGACCGAGACTGCAGAGAGGGGACCTTGTCAGCACTCCTCCTTGCCCCGCACCCGACGGCATCAGAAAAGGAGCATCAGCCCCGCACCGGCCCGCAGCATGACGTAAGGGCCGGCAGCAGCCCGGCACCCGGGATGTCTCACGGGGAAGGCGGCCGCGCACCGCCCCGCTCACCGCTCCGCGGCCACCGACGGCGGGTCCCGGCCCTCTGGGGATCCCGGGCGCCACCGCGAAACTTGTCCAGAAGTTTGGGGACTGCGGGGAAAGGGGACGGCGGGGCAGCGCGCGCCGAGCTGTCACCGCCGGGTGCCGCCGGGACACGCGGGGCTGGAGCCGTCCGGAGCCGTCCGTCCCGCCGCGGGCGCGGGGGCTCCGCGGCCCCTCCAACGGGAGCTGCCACCCGCCCGCTCCGCTCGGGGCAGCACGCAGCGGGGTGTTGCCTGCGCCCCGCGGCAGCCGCCGCATCCCACCCCAGCCCATCCCGGGAAGCAACACGCAGACTTCCCAAACTCCCCGAAGTGTGGGAGGGGAGTCCGGTTAACCCGCAGCTCGGCGACCCTGCGCTCCCGTCCCCCGCCGCCCTGCCTTGCTCTGCCCGACCCTCCGCGGGACTCGAGAGTCGCTCACGTCCCCTCTCCCCGAGCACGGCGGGGACGGGGGGTGGCGGGATCCCCGCTGCCGGCAGCGGCGCGGCGGGGACTGGCGCTGCTGCCTCCGAAGCAGATGCGGTGGCGGAGGGAAGAGCCCCTGCAGCCGCAGGCTGCCCCTTCCCCAGCCGCGCACCCCGGCACTGCTGCTCCGCTCCGCTCCATGCGGAGTGCACTGCGGGGTGCGCCGCGCGCCGCGCCGGGCGCCTTCCCGGGGTAGCCCTGTATTTTTAGGAACTTACCGCCCGGCGCGGCGGGGACGGGACCGGCAGCGCGGCCGGAGGAACCACGTTGGACTGAGGGACGGTTACAATACGTTCTATTTAGAGAAGCATTACATCACCCTCCGTGACGTCACGTGGGATTCCTGAACTTCTAAATCATTGCGGTCCGTGCCGGGCGGGGGGGGGAGAGGGGCGACCAGGAGCGCGGGGCGGGGGCGCGGCCTCGGGCGGTCCCGCCCCGCCGGGCGCGGGGCGGGGCGGGCGTGAGTCAGCCTGGAAACCGCGTCCCGCCCCCCGGGCAGCCGCGGTCGCGGGGTCTGGCACCGACGCCCGGGAAGGAAGGGGCGCAGCCGGGCCGGGCAGCGGGCAGCCAGGGGGAGCCGGATCCCGATCCCCGACCATGCCGAGCTCCCACAGGCGCGGAGCCTCCGCCGAGCGGCAGCGGCGGGAGAGGCCCGCGCTTAGCCGGGACTCGACTCGTGCAGCCCCGAACTCTTTCGGCTTCTTTGCTTGGTTGGGTTTTTTATCTAGGAAATGTCTAATAAGTAGCGCAGTGTCCGAGAAGGAGGGAAAGCTCTTTCCAAAGCTTCAGCCCTGCGGATGTGCGCCGCTGTCCACCTGCTCAGGTGTGCCCGGTCCACGCGTGTCCGCCTGGCGGATCTCGGTGCCGGGGCGGACGCAGGGGCTCTGGGGCAGCGCAGTCATAAAGAATCTTAAATTATAGAATTAAGGGTCTCACTGCTTCTTCAGCTCTTAAACATTCTGCATCTAGTTGGCAGTGTGCCTGTGCCGTTGTCTGGGACGATTACCGGCGACAAAGTTATTATTCCACTCTGTAACTTTTTCAGTGCCTCCTTTTCTGGATTTTCTTGTTTTAAGAATACTCCCTTACTCTCAGCCTAATGCTCCTCAGCAGTGCCTCTAGCACCTGGGTCTGGAGGCTCCTTTGGCACCTGGCTGTCCACACTGCAATTATGCAGGAGGTGTTCGTATCAAAGATACACGTGATAACTGACTGTATTTAGCAGTCGATTCATGCCAGGAGGTATGACTTAATTCTGATGCAGTGTTTTAGCACCTAAGCCTGGGATATCTCACGAGGAAACCTCAGTGTTCCAAGGGTCTTAGAATCCGCAACATGTTGCTTGGTTTGGTTTTTGTCTGATATCCTCCATTAACAGAGGAGAGAGTAATTGAACATGTACTGCCAAAATCAGGAACTACTTTACAAATGGCAATAATACAGCACTTTACTCTCAATAATACCATTCTTTTGCAGGCTTATATTAGGTTGTCTAATAATCATCCTCAGCTTTTAACAATTCACTGGCACTTTATGCAGGATTTAAGCATAGAGAAGCGGATCCTATCAGTGACTGATGATAGGTTTTGAACTCATTTAACTGCTTAGGATAAAGCTCAATGCTGCTGTCACCATAAACCTTCATTTTGTCAGGTATTTTCCTTGGAAACTGCATACTGAGTGCAAACTGCCTTACCTCTAAATGTCCTGAAATTATAAACTACACAGATGACTAAATTAATAATTGCAGTTACTTCTGTCTCATAGGAAAGGTTTTAGCGTACACAAACACAGCAGTTTTTAAGGCCATGAAAAAAGATTTAAATGCGGGAAGCAGCTCTGCATCTCTCATTGAGATTTTCTCATACAATTTATATTCTCACACTTCTCACAGAGATGCAGCTGGGACTGTGGCTGATTGATGGGTTTTCTAGGATCACAGCAGGGTTTTTTCTCCACGTTTCTCAATGAGACCAAAATATAAGTGGCAATGGAGAATTCAGATGCTAGTCGAGGATAACAGCGCCCAAATGCCCCAGCTACCTGTGTAGTAAGACTCAGTTATGTCAAATTTGACAGAAGGAAATAAAATGCTAAGTGAAGTATTTGCTACAGTTTTTCTGCTTAGTGGTGATGCTCTCCTATGAATGATATTGTAGACCCTGTGTGACTTGTACACAGACTATAGTGAGAAAACAAGTGGCCTCACTTTGGGTGTTCACTGTAGGTTAATAAATTTTTATTTACAGCTCCTGAATTGAACATTCTGCACATCCTTCTGCCCTGTCCAGGGTGTTGTGAAAAAAAAAAAAAAAAAAAAAAAGAACCCTAAAATCAAGACGAAAAGAACTGCCACTTTATTCAGATCAGTAACTTTACTTGCTACATACATGTCTGGACAAGTCTCTACCACTTAAAGAGACTGTTTGAGGCAGCAGTTTGTGTGTGTCTGCCCCTGGGAGGGTGGTGACAAATGCTTGATAGGTGGTTACCTTGGTTTTCATTGACAGAAGAGCAAAGAGATTCTGGATTCCTGAAATGAGTCTCAGGTCCCAAGGAGAGACTATTGACTCTTGAAATGAGCTGTAGTCCTGGGGGTAGAATGAGTGTCGAATAGTGTCAATGGTTCCTCTGAGGTTGAAATCTGCTGCAACATGTGTAACATATCATTGCTTTCCCCTATGCCCAACTTCTGCTTCGCTTGCCACCCTCAGATCCTGTTGCTTTCCTCCCTCTTCCAGCTCTTTACTTCTCTATTTCCACTTTTCTCTTGCCTTTTACCAACCTTCTTTCTGTCCTAAGGCAACCACTGATATCTGAATGGGGATGTGAAAAGGAGCAATGAGATGCAGCTTTGTTTTGTTCTACGCTCATTTCAGTGCCTGATGGTTGAGCAGTTCACAGAGAAGAAAATGTGTCCATGCCTCTGGCCTGAGGACACTGAGCAGAGAAGAGACATTGAGAAAACATAATTTCCAAGTTTTTTCTTGATTTAAACTGTGGGATGATGATAGGACAAGAGAAGCTCCTCTGCCTGCACAGTTGCTGCTTTCAGGTTAAGCTGATGTCTGCATGTGTGTTGTCACTGTGAAGAACAACTCTTTAATATGAACTCCTATAAAGGTGGTTTGAATTAGCATATTCTACTTGGCAAATGTGGAATGTATGCAGAGTCAGTTACCACAGCTCAGCTGACAAGTTGTAACTTGAGAACATGCTCTATCTGGGGGACAAATTCGAACAAATCTTAGAGGCTAATCAAAGGCACCTCCTCGAACAGCAAAATGATCATTCTGCAGAACTTCAGGTTCCTGCTGCAAAAGCGCTATATGTTCCCAACAGAACAACCAAACAAATACTAACTTGTGAGTTATGGGTTAATGTCAGGCAAAGAAACTTCCTTTTTCTGGAATATTGCTTCTGGAATGATTGAATTTTGGAAGCAGCTTTTCAAAATAATCCTGCCTAGGGCAGGCACCTGGCATGGAAAACTCCATCCTGAATGGTTCAAAACTTGGCAATGTTTTTAGGCGATTGAAGAAAGTTATAATGAAAAGTACTGAGCAATCAACTACAAGGCACTACCTGTTTTTTCATAAACTAATTGAAAGGTAGAAAGTCATATGCTGCTTTTCTATTTTTATACTTAAACTTTTATACAGCTGCTTTCTTCTGATGGCAAAATCCCTACTTAAATACTTTTCTGTATTATATATTCTAAAAAATGTTTTCCAGGTATTTCTTAGTCAGTTTTTATTCTGTAAGTATAAAACCTCAAAAGAAGATCATACTCCTGACAGCAGTAGTTTAATCGGTATGAAAACTACTCCGACATTTGAAGTGAAATGAGTTAGAATGACATTTTGTTTGACTGATAGTAAACGACAGTAGTGCTGTTTCAGCAAACACCTAAAATCTTTGTCATATCATTAAAATCATTGGGAAGTAAAGATATTAAAATAATTATAGGAGTTTTGTATGTCAAATATCAGTCTCAGCAAGCCACTATTGCTGTCACATAAAATTAATAATTACTGCTGGTACAGTTGAATATTTTACATACCCATTCTTCCTCTAACATCATTACCACATGTTTAACTAAGCTGCTGCCAATGTTGAGTGTTACTCTCAGCTTTGGCACTTGCAATTATCTCGTTACAAGTACTTTTCAGCAATATCTTTTAGTCTAATCGAACAGTAATTTATTCACCTTCTTACATGCTACTAAAACTTCAGATCTCCCCATTTATCATGTGAAACTACCCACAAAAAAAGTTTAAAAAAAAGTAATTCAGCGCTCTTTTCTCTTCAGCAAAGATCTATACTAGTCACACAGAAGTGGAGACTTAGAAATAAAATGGTAAGGGGGGAAATTGATTTCTAGATCTTAACATACACTTTAATCCATGGTGATAGTAAAATGCATTTTAAAAGGGGATACAAATTTTACTATTTAATGTATAATAATCCCAGTGATATCCTGAACCAATGTCATTTTAGTGTTTTTACGAAACGCTCCATTTCTTAATTATTACATCTTTGTTCAGATCTCTCCTTATTTTAGTAACACACTGAACGAGATACAAGCAAAGGGAACCAAGTATTCTCCATGGTTTCAGGAGCTCACTAGGAAGTACCAGATTAGTCCTAAAGCTGAGACAGAAACTGGAGAGTAAGTAGAGTTAACCAGAAGTTAAATAGTATTAAACATTAAAAAAACACATCTATAAGCTGAAATATAAGTGGTAAGCCATGTTCCTGTTCAACTGTATCATTTCTCAAATGGGCTGGAGAGGAAAAGAAGTCATCATAGGGATATGAAACAGTCCTGTGGGATACCAAGCAAGTCATATCTGCATTTCTTTGCTCTATGTACATCTCCTCACCCAGTCATCTGACAGTCTCACCTTTTCTTAATGACATTCGCGTCTTAAGCAGGACATAAAATAAAGGGATACAGGTCTCAGTAAGAGCTTTTTTGCAAAGTAAAAAAATGTTTTGCAAGAGAAGGCTTTTACATCCATCTGTAGTATCCATCTATCATGGATTTACATGGGAGCATATTTAGTCCAACAACAGTACTAATTGCCACAGTTCTATACTTTCTGGAAATAAAGATGTCTAGCTTTGCCTCCTGTAAAAACTACAACAGCAAACTGAAATCTTAGTTCTCTCCAATTTCTGAATGATGTCCTAAACTGTGGCACTCCTACAGATTATTTGTGCACTGAAAATGGATCTAATAGGGGATCCATGTTCTCTTTGACTGAGTTTATCTGCAAAGGCAAAGTGACTTGAAGTTGGATGAGCAGGAGCTCTCTGTGTTTCGCCTCATCTGTGCTGCAGAAGCCACAGCCCAGAAACGTTGCCATTTTTTCCATTTCCTGGAAGGCCGCCTGTGAAGTATCAAATCACTTAACACCAAACTCCCCTGTCTGAACTAAATTGCTGAATGTCTGTAGGACAAAACCAAAGTGTACTACTGAGAAGCAAAAGAGCTAGCTGGTGGAAGGAGGCTCACTCTAGAGCTGCAGGCTTTTAACCAATATTTGACATGTGTTGATTTGGTGCATATGAGCTTTAAGTAATACTTAAAATGATGACTTTTCACTCTTAAGTTACCCAAAATCTGTTTTATTCCATATTTCCCCTTACTCTTAGTAAACTTAAGAGAGGCCATGGGTTGTGCTTGAGCCATATGAAAAAAATAGTCAGGAAAATGGAGAAGCACAGCCCTTCCCACAGATAAGACCCAGATGGAAGCTAATTCATGCAGAAACATGTGTGCTGGCCTCCTTAACCTGGTGAGAACAGCCAGAATGCACTCAAGGCCCAGAACTACAAGACAGAGGGTTGTCTCTCCTCTTTTTTCATCATTTCTCTTGCTCTGTTCATGAGTGATCCCTGCTTAGGAAGCACACTGTGCTTGACCAACTTCCTCTCCCTCCAATCTCAGTGTAAGTTTGTTCTTGATGCCTGTGTGAAGCACACATGTTCTCTCAGCTCTGCCACACAACACCATTTAACTCTTCACTCTTGTGAACAAGCAGGTACCCAATGGTTTTCCAAGCAGGTTCTGATTCCTGATACCTGAATGATCTCTTCCTCATATCTGAGTGCCATGTGTTCTGTTCCAGGAGACCACAAAGAGAGATTTTATATTTCCTTCTACATTCACAACAATTCAAAGAATGGTTTGTGTCCGCCATACACAGACACCATAATTTCATGAGTTTTTGGGATGAGGTAACAAAATTATTCATATTATTTTTCCTCCATAGAGATTCTGTAAGTCCTCTTTTGTATTCATTTTACCATTTTCAGTGTTATGTTTTTTTTGAATTCTCCTAGTTATAATATCATTGTATAGTGCATAAGATGGAAAACTGACTTGATAAACAATAATTGAGTAGTATAACTCCAGTTAGACACATATGGAGGTTTATAGAGATTTTTGGTCTCTGACTATCCTTTGTTCTCTGGTTTTAGTTGATGGGTTGTTGTTTTTTTACTCTTAGGAACAGAATGAAGTAAGAAAAAAGAGGTGAAAGATATGACATCTTTTTATGTTTCTGAGAATCTAATTTAGAAACCATATTTAAGCAGAAAGAAAAAATACAAATTCTTCTATAAATTCTCATTTGTCTCATTTGGTCACATGTCTGATTATGAATTGACTGGAATAACATTACACCTATATTTATGGATAAAATTCATGGGGCCATGTGGCAAAAAGATCTTACAGATATTTTAAATGTAATTAATTTTATTTTTTTTAACATACTCTCTTACTGTTTCTCTTCTTGAGGATGTCATGAGTGTCAGAGATACAAAGGTTGTTCTTCTGTGCTATAAAGATAGCTCATTCACACTTTCTTTTGACTCACTTCATGGGTTTTGCTGCTCAAAACAGAGGCAAGAAAGTATTTTGCATGAGAATCTGCAGGTACTCTATAGTGTGAACTGCCAGGGTCTCATTTTTTATCCCACAGGTGAGGGCTGCAGAGGGGTTGTAATGGAGCCTCCCCACAGTTTGTGGATTCATAACCCCTCTTAGAGTTCTCTGCAGAGTCTGCTTAGATAGGCTTTGTGCAGGGAGAGTCAAATTTCTGCCTTATTTTCCAGCCGAAAAGCTGAGAAGGAGATGACGAGGAATAACTTCAGCAGTTCCCACGTAATTGCAAAGTTTGTAATTGTGCTATTACAGCGGGAGAAGTAAAGTGTTTGCTGCCATGCAGCACTGCCAGCATTTCACAAAGACATCAGTAAAGAAAGTTACTAATGCCTTGTTAGTGTGATTTGGTTTAGACACACATAAAGAGCAGCCCTATCAGGAAAAAATAAAACCATAGCGACTCAAGGGCTAAAAAATATTTTTTTCAAGAAGAAAATTACTAAAAATCACATTCAGTAAAACAAAAATCAGTCGGCACTACTAAACTTCATGTGCCACTAAGAACTTACATAATATACTGCTGACATCATGACTATATAAATTACATGGTACTTTCACATGTGACTTAGAGATTATATTACTAGTGTATGGAAAAAAAAGTAAACTTCCAATTTTTTAATTTAGGATGAACTACTGCAGTATGTATTATAAAATTAGATACACATACCAAAACAACAACAGCGGTTTGACTTTTTATTGCTTTTACCCCAACAGGTGCAAAAACATTTGTTTAATCAAAAGCATATAGATGCACAAAACCATTTCTAGAAAGGCTACAGCTTTGCTGTCACTCTTGTAACAGAGAATATGTCCTGGGGTTTATTTTAGCTGAAGTACAAAACCAGGTTGGTTGTGTTTTGCTGCTGTAAACCCATGGGTAAAATCCTGGCTTCACTGAAGTCAATAGGAAAACTCCCATGGATTCAGTGGGGCCAACATTTCATCCCGTGTCTGTAATCAATTATTAAAATGTAGCAGGGTCCAACAAGTGACTACATTGGAAAAAAATTACATCAAAATACTTGGAGTAGCTTGCAAATATTTTGGAGACT
This sequence comes from Lepidothrix coronata, assembly GCF_001604755.1. NCBI lineage: Eukaryota > Metazoa > Chordata > Aves > Passeriformes > Pipridae > Lepidothrix > Lepidothrix coronata. Next base: position 76,233 of record NW_016690480.1, read on the forward strand.
CGGGCATTAATGCCTCTCCTAGTTACTCCTAGAAAAACATTTACAAAACTTGTACTTGTAGGTAGGTGAATTCCAGATTGGATTTTTGAAGCATATTCAGTACTTGGTATTAAGAAATACATCAGTTTTAACTTCATCTCTTTCTCAATGATTCGCTTGTTAATTATGCAAGTTTCTTTTGCACGTTTTGTTCTTTGGTTGAAAAGGAGAAACATTCAAATATCTTCACTTTAAAAATGGAGACATTCATTAATCTTAGATGATAATGCAAGATAAATATTTGCAGGTAATTTATTTTACAGTGCATTAAGTTTGTCTCCAAACTTCACCATAGTAGTATGAAAAAGAAGAAATGACATATGAAAGTGACAGAAAATTGAGAAGTAAGACAAAAGACACAGCACATATGAACCTGATTTCCTCTTCTCCTTCCCCTCCCCTCACGGATCAAGCAACATACTCTATGCAACAGTTAGATTTGCAATGTAATATTCAAGACAAGCAAATTAAAAAAGGTTTCTAAAATACAAGGTACGTAAAATGCAGTGAAATCTCCAAAGAGAGGCTTTTCTTATGTGTGCACAAAGTCACAACTAAGACACTTATTCAGACATAGCTGAACTTTACTAATAGCAGCACTAGCTACCAAAATACCATATTATGTAAACAAACAAGTTGCAATTCACACTTTCCTGATGCAGAATGGAACAATAAATTTACTACTTCTTTTGAAAATTATGTGTTTCATTTGTAAGAGCGACAATAAAAGTAAATTTCCAGAATATTTGTCAGCATAAAAGTCTCACAAAGCCCTATCAATAAATTACGAGAAAGCATAGGTGTATGGAGGGGTCTATATGAGCAAATAACAGAGAAGTATAGAAATTAAATCTCATCCTTCTGGCTCAATAAAATCCCACCTTAAATTCAAGGGAATTTTTCCTTAATAACCGCCATATGAACCAGGCACAGAGTACCCATTGTCCCCACTTGTATAGCTGGAGTGGACATATCCAAACTTAAAGAATAATCAGAATGGAGAATAAAACAGCTTTTCATAGTCTCTGCTGCTAGAAAAGATGAATGTTATTAAATATACAGGATGGATTACCTAGCTCCTTTAAGCAAATGGCACCACTAAAAATCATTCAACTATAGCAAGATTGACTAGAAACGTATTTAGGAAATAAAGGTGCATCGTGGAAGAAGGGAGAACTTGTTTTTCTGAAGGTGTACTTCTAAATGGTTTCAAGTATCGTTTTAATAGCGAAGATAAATAGCTAGTGTCAGGAAAGAAAAACGACACAACTCTCACCAGAAGATCCAATGACACTCAACACAAGGTAGCATGAAATAAACAGCACTATAAAGATCTCAGGGTTAGAATGGAAATTAAATGGCCAGACAGAAAGGGAGCTGGTTTTCCTTAGCAAAAATACCTAGGAAAATACAGAAAAGTAACAGCTTATTTGTATGTAGGAATGTGGAACAAAAGAATGTAATTGTGACTGAGGCATCAATTTGTTTGTGGAAAGCCTAAGAGATGGTAAAAAGCCTGCTGGAAATGCAAGTGGAAAAAAAAAGAGTGACATTCTGAAATCCTAGACTCAGTGATTCTCATACAAGTTTTATTATGAACTGCTGAGTCAGTGTTTGCATCCCAGTTTTGGCCAGCTGGGGAGGACATATAGGACACACAAGGTAAGATGATCACAGATAATGAAGAAGTGTTGTGAGTTATTAAAATATATGCACAGATAAATGCCGAGGCTCTCGATGCCTCAGGAATGAAATCACAGAGAGAAAGTTTGTCGAGAAGGCTGCTGCTGTTAAGTGTCTCTAGAAGAGAAAGAGTAATTTTGGAACAGGGAGCTGAGTATTTCCTGAGGAGTTTAATTTCTTTTGGACACATTGGCATTGCAAGTGGAGCAGAAAATAGCCGGGCAAACTGTGAGATGTAGTATGTGGGGAGGTCTTCAGGGTATCAGGGAAGAAATAAACCGATCAGAGCTAATGGGGATATTATTAGATACTTGGCCGTACAGAATTCATCCACCTTCAAAGGCAGCAAATTCTAGCACCTATATTTTTTTTACCGTATATAGAGACACATGACAATTTTTCACTCTGTTAATGGGAACTTTTTTCGGTGTATATAAGCACTGGTTTGTACTTTGCCAGAGTGTGTTTAGAAAGTAATGTGGCAATGAGACGAAGTACTCTAAGTCATTCAATTTGAGATAAGTTTTAAAGACTTGTAACTTTAAGGAAAATATATTTAAATTTTTTGTTCTAAAACATCTCTTAAAAACTACTCTACTTATCATGTAGTTGGGTTTTTTTTTTCAAACATTTGGTAGTTTTTAAAAGTATCTGTAGAGTGTGCCTGCACAGACACAGCCCATATGGAGTAATGCAAACTCTGAGCCAAGTCTACAATCAGAGATATGAATACAACTGATTACACTGATGGAGTGAAGCCACTATTTTTATCTTACCTGAGATAAGGCACACAGGATATAAATTGCCGTTCAAAATGTAAGGGATAAAATTTTAAAAAAAAAATAAAATTACAATAAAAAAAAGAAAGATACATTTTGTTTTAAAAGTATAGCAGCAATAAAGACTGAAGATGAGGATAAATTATATTAGTCCCATTATCTGTCCCCATAGTGGTCCAGAAGGACACAGTGGGAGGGAGACACAGCATCTCTGTCAGGGCTGGGAGCCACAGAGCCAGCTGAGGATGCACAGCTACATGTGGAGCTGCCTGTGGCCTAGGGAACCATGGCCAAAACAGCTTTCATTTTAAATCAATTAATAAAAACTCTTAATCCCCTTATCCTACAGAGTTCTAAAGACATATTTGCCAAAGACACCTAAAAATAGCCCCTCAGCACCATTCCTCCTTGGAGGCTGGTGCTCCAACACCTCCAGGTCCCTCACCCTGCAGGGAGGCACAACCAAAGCCTGGTACCTGTAACAGAATTAAAATTTGGGAGTTGAAAGATTTTTGACCAAAAATTACATTCATTTCTCTTTGGTGCCTTTCCATGTGATGAGCATTAGCATGTGTGTCTAGAGATCAAGAGCCAGGGCTGGTTGTTGCATTGAGTTTTTGTCACAAGGGTTGTGTTTAACCTTGACAGATCCTGCAATTTTAAGACATAGTTCTCTTCCTGCTGTTTCAGACTTGTGAGGCTCTGAATCAGAAACAGGGCTCAAGTTTCTTTACCTTGAGTTTCTCTACCTGGAGTTTCTCTCTCTGTGATTGAAGATGAAAACACCCAAAAGTTTGTATGGACATCCCAACACAAAGCCAACAGGTGTTTGGTTGACATGCAACCCCTATGATACACAGATTGCTGGGATCCCTTGCTGCTGCCAAATCTAATGTTTTAAAGCAAAGTTCTGTCTCCCCTGAAAAGTGTAGTAAAATTTCTGGGGATTTGAATGGGGGTAAGATTTCACCCCTGAGTTTGATGATGGGAATGCTCACTGACCCACCTCAGCCACTGACTTCAAGCACACAAACCTGCAGCAACAGTCTCTGCTGACAGAGTGACAGAGTTGTCAGCCATGAAATATTAGTTTTATTGCAGGGTTCTAAAGAAAATGTAACTCTCCACTTCTGTATTATCTTTCCTGAATTAAACTCTTCAAAGAAAGGAAACAAAACTTAAAAAATTACAAATTTTTCATCTCTAGTCTAGTTATAAATGTTGAACAAAACCACCCTGAACATTCTGCTTCCAGGTGCAGAATAACATTGTATATGATTGTTACGTGGTCTTGGGTTTTAATCTCTATGTATAAACTAGCACTCCTTTTAATTTTTAGCCTAGTTGCAACACCTTATTGCTCCCATTTTCAGAAATTTCACTAACCAGAGTAGCTAAAAGAACTGCTGCTTTCAAACTGAAATGTTAATATTACTTGTATCAGAGACTCCTATAGAAGTAATAATAGGTCCATTGATTTCAGCACAGTTACAATTACTACTCCTGATTAATGTATTGAAATCACAAAATAGTTTTCAGTAGACAACTTCATAAAGCAGATCTTACAGACTTGCCTTCACCCAAGACAGAGAACTGGCAAAATCTTAAAAATATAAAATTCTTATTTTTTCCTTTTATAAATAAAATCTGCTGTGCTTTCAGCACACACTTCATCCCAGTGTTGTTTCACAAACACAGGGTATTTTAAAAGGTGATCTCTCTCCAGCTTCTCCAAGGTGTATGCTTCTCTGCAAGGTATATGATTTATCACCAGGTTATTTGGGAATGCCTTTAATAGGTGCATTTTACCATTTTCAAGATACAGGTTAAGGCTCAGGCTCTGTTTCATCTCCAGTGGTAACAAGTTCTGTAGCTCCAGGCCTTCTGTCAAGAATGCTTGTGCTGTTCTCCACCAGTTACATCACCTGTTCATCCCAATTACATATACTGCAGCTGATGTAGTGCTTTAATAATTTGTTTTATTTGTGAACTGATTAAAAATTTCTAGATCAAACATTTAATGAAAAGCTCTCCAACCTGACAGGTTTGCCGCTGAATGCAGTCATTTAGAACTCAAACCTTATAATAACCAGAGCAAGTGTTGGAAAAGCTGTTCATGCCAAATGCTCAGCAACTGACATATATAATCTTATATCTTTTCATTCAGACTTATTTTTTTTTAAAAAAAAAAAAAAGTCTGAGCCCTAATTATATTGGTTGTAACTGTTCTGAAATGAATGGTGGCAGGAACTAATACTTGTTTATTTTCTTTCCTGACAAGTGCTCTGAGTAAAAACAGTTTCTAGACATGATGGAATGACTTTTCCTATGACTCAGACACATTCAATGAAATAAGGTTTGAAGAAACTGGAGCTGGTTTTCTGTCTAACAATAGTAATTGAAAATGCCCAGAACTTGTAAGTATTTATATTATACCATTTAGAAATGCTGAACAAAAACTATATAGGGAGGCCAAAAAGTCTCCAGCAAAAAAGCTCTTGCCCTATGCTTTTTCATTTGAGTGAGATATTATACTTATGCACTTGGGCTTATATCAATTTAGTGAATTTCTCTTTTAAGTTTGATTTTTTAATTTAATTTACAGGTGACACTTAAAGCAAACAGTCATATTTCCAATTGGCAACATATTCAATGTTCTTCACAAGTCCAGGGAAAACTAGAGTTTTAAAATATGCTACTCAGTAATATAAGAAAGGCACATAAAACTTCATGTTTATGTCCATGTTGCAAAACTCTTACTACCACACTTTTTGCAAGCTACTTTGCTCCCAGTATTTCAGTTACTTCAGCTTTTCTAAGAGTAAGCTACCTTGTTTGATTCTGTTTTATAAAGAAGTTATCCTAAAATTTTGTTATTGCTCTGCAGTATGTAGTTTAGAAGAAACTAAATATCAGTTCAATATTATTTGAAAACTTAGTAAGTTGTCTGCTGAAAAGAGAGATGTAAGTAAGTACTGTAATTACAAAAGCATGAAAATCCGCTCAGAATACACTTGGGTTTTTTTATTAATTTATTTAATACCTTTTTTTATATTCTTCCCTCATCCCCAATAATACAAGCATATTTTCTGATCCCAGGAAAGCACTCGGGCTTCCGATTGTGTTCCTGCAACTGTAATTACAGCCACTTGGCCTTTCACCTTACGTCTCATGCTCAGAATGTGCGAGATGTACAAGCTGCAATGCACACCCCGTTGCTAACACTACCTATGGCCCATCTGCTCTTACACCGAAATCCCACAGTTAATATTTCCACACAAATGACATCTCCGGGCAGCCTTTTTGTGGCACATGCTTCAGTGTCAACCTCCGACAAAGAGCTAAAGTCATGTTGATAATCCCAGTTTGGGTATGGTTAGGATCATTGGCCATATTACTTCTCGGTAAAGAAAGGATCCTAGCGCTGTATACGTCAGCTCAGTAGGGGTGCGCTGGCCACAGAGCTCGGGCTCATTTAGTTTCTAAAAGGCCGGGAGAAAAGCTGAGCTGAAGCACATTCGGCTCTGCCATGTCTCCCGGGCCATTCCCCATCGGAGAGCTCCCTCTGCTGCCGGCAGTCAGCCGCTCCCGCACTGCCGCTCCCCGCAGATCTGGAGCCCGACAGCTGCCCCGATCCTCTTCTACCGGGCTCGGGGCAACGCGGAGGGCAAGAAGGGGTAGCAGGTTTGTTGTGCAGGCAGAAAAGAGAAGCTGAAGGAAAGCAAATTCCTACAGTTGTTCACAGAGGTGTCAGCCACACGGCGATGCTGTTACTGAATTTGTGACTGGTGGCCAATACAACCTGTGAAAACATCCAGATCATTGAAGTTGATGCTGTTTACAAAAGAACAGCTATAATAAGTTGTCCCAAGTTACTAAAATATAGTTTGGCCTATAGGATGGGTTTTAGAATAAAAGGGCACACGAAAACCAACCTCGATAAACTGGCCCCTGAGGTAGACTGCAAATATCCCATAAATATAGTCATAAACACAGCTACCTTTCTTCACACTCCTAAAACCCATCACATCCAAGGAGACCACTGCCTGCTTCTTCACCACCACCACGGTTATCAGCAGGTGGATTTCCAAAACACAGTGAAATGAGAGGTGGACTGAGGGAGGGAGTTGTTTCACAGTGACTTGGAGTTAGCCCTTATGCAGAAGCGGTAAGAAATGGTTTAAGTTCAGGCTTTCAAGGATGAACAGGAACAGCGTACCTGTTTCCTCACTCTGTATTTGGGTGAGAAACATTGGCCTTGAAGGCAAAGTGCAGCCTGCTCTACAGGTGCTCGTGCTATAGTGCCTCAGCACCTGCCGAGATAGCTGCATCTACCATGCTGACCGCTACCGCACGCACTTCTTTCACCCACTCCAAACATACTTCACCTGTACAGAACATGTATTTCTAATCACAAACCAGAACACTTCTACATTTTAGATTGTTTCTTTGGTTCTACATTCATACTCAGTATGGCAATACTTAAAATATGTTTGTACTAAAGCATCTGAAACATATCAAGGCCAGATATCATAAACAGTGTGTAAAGTAAAGACAAAGCATGTTGTACCTACAGTACTTGAGGCATTTTCAAGTAACTAAAAAACTATTCTGTAATAGCAACATAACACAGCATAGGCATCTACTACTTGTGGTAATTCATCCTCTGGAATAGCACCACTCTCTCCACCAACTACTGAGAAGTCTGTATACTCACCATAGATGAGCTGTAGGTTTCAGACATACATGATGAGCTGAGATGGTGGAGCTGCATCTCACCTGTAGTTTATATAATACTTGCAATTAACTAATCTGTTCCTAATAGTCTGATCTCTCTATACCAATAGATACCTGTTGGAATAGAGATACCAAATATAGATACCCCTCTCTCTTCAACCTAAGAAAGCAACATCTCTTAGCATACATCACCTCTGTGCAATGGAAAGCCATAAGGCAGGCAAATCCAGGTATAATTAACTAAGCTGGTATGCCTGCATGAAGGGGTACAGGACCTGTGTGAGGATCCTAGTTCTGTCTTAAAACCAACTGTAAGCTAAGTTCAGTCTCTTACTAGGATGGATTGTCTTGGACTGAACATAATGCTGACATTACTCTGCTGTCTCTGATATTGGTCATCATTAGACCAAACACCTGCACTGTACCTGTAGCCAGTCTTAAGCAGACACAGAGATTTGCACCAAAACAGTGACGTTGAGTTTAGGAAGTTGACTAGCTTGGCTCAGTACGCAGCTCAGCCTGTATATAAGTAACACCACTGAAAGACCCAGATGGAGGTACTCCAAAGACCTTTTCAATAGCATTGCTGAAAGAAAAAACAAAGCCTCAAAGTTAAGCTTAAGTGCTCCTAACTTATTTTCTTATCCATGTTCAATTAAAGTGCAGTTATTTTCTGTTTATTTCTAGGTGACATTTTTGTCATGCCAGAGTTTTATTGTATGTTGTCCAGCTTCCAGAGAACAAAGAAGTGTGTTTATAGAGCTCTTACCTACAATTAGTGTCACCCAGTTAAACAAAGCACCTCTGTTTTAAAACTGCCAAAGCTGTCATGATTTTTTTCAGAAGGAATTTTAGTGATGGACTACTTGAGCCATGGTTTCTTTATAAAGTAGCACAAAAATGTGTTACTACTCTAGACCTGCTATTCTAACCAACCATATCAGGTGGCAGGCTCTGCCCACAGTGCTAGACCTCAGAAAAATGCTCCCTCCATTATATTTCCACTTAATTATTCTTGTACTTTTCAATAAATTTGTGTCACAAAATCATGGCATATAGTCAATTTGGATTAGCTTTATCCTACCAGGTTATGACAGACTTTCAGTCTAGTCATTAATCTGTCGTCATAAGTTTTGGAATCATACAGACTTGAGAGTTAGCTATATTTAAATTGGGAAGGTATACTTTTTTATGAGTCCATGTTTAATTAGAATTCCAATAAAAGTGACACATCCATTTGAGGAAGGCTTAATATTCTGAGTTTAACTTTTCTTCAAAACACCTTTTTCTTAAAGAGGAATGTCGGCAAAGAAAAACGGTATTTTCTCCAGACATAACAATCTTCTTGGCTTTTCCCAAGGGAATATGTCCCCCAGGGAAAAGGCCCGACTGATACTACAGCTCAGACGAGATCAGGGAGGTTGTTGAACTATTCGTTTTGAGTCGCTTCCTTTTGGTCATTTACTTACCTGCTGTTGCGTTAGCAGCATAAAAGGTGAATAAAGCTTCGCAAGGACAAGTGTGACTGAGCTGTGGTAGCTGTTACCAATGCTAGTTTTGCTATGTAAGGGATATATGAGCTGGTGGTGGATTTCTCCATGACCCACACATTCCTCTTCTCCACTCTACATCCCTCTTCTCCCTACTTCACATGGACCTTAGCAAGCCCCTGGCTGTTGCTGCTGCTGCTGCATCACCCGCTGCCCAAAATGCTCCTTGCAGATGAAGGAGAAGGTGGTGAGGATGAGTTTGGATGGCAGAGGGAACAGGCAGAAGAGATGAGCCACAGTCACAGTAATAACACACACATGTAGGCTCTGCACCCATCTGCTTCCACAAGCCACCAGGACTCTCACAGGGCATTTCTTCATTCTTCAGATGAAGATGTGGCTTTGTTTCCAACCTGGTCAACCCCTCCCTTCTGAGAAGATGGGTTTCTGAGCCCACCCTGGAGTCAAGAAAATAGTCTCTGCTTTTCATGGACAGTCTGTCAGCTTCCACAATGCTTACTTGTTTTCCTGGCCAAGGCAATAAATGGTCTCTCTGTCTAAGGCCTGTCAGAATCCAAGCTTGAAAAGCCCACTCCAAACTCACTGCCTTACACCTTTAGTCCCTCAGATGGAAAGACACAGGCCATTGGCAGCACCTGCCTCATCCAGTCTGATAAATTTTAATTTACTTAAGCCAAAAAACTGATGCATTTTTAAACAATTCTAACAGGATGGATAAAATTTGCTACTTTATAGCAGCTAATATTTTTTCTTATTTAAACATAATTTTATTATAAAAAATAGGCCTGCTTAAAGTTACATTTGATTTTATAACACCCTACATTAAGGCCAAGATTTAATACCTGAAAACTGTTTATGTACACTTTAGAAATATTCTGAATCAATGAGCTCTCCTTTAACTCCAATGAGATAAAAGGTGCTATTCTTATATGTAGTTAAGGAAACTCTTGAGGTCAGCTCACCTTATAAATATGTTGCAAAGTCATGCACTACATTAAATATTTACATTATTTTCAGTCTTTGCAATTAAGCAAGTTCTGATATTTACATTTCTCCTGACTGAAAGCACTTTCAGACACTGTTGTACGTTAAAAAAAAAGTTTGCCTGGAATTGCCTGAGCATTTAAGTTAGCTCACAGGAGCAGGAAGAATCTTTTCTTCATTTGAGCTGCATGTGTTAGACAGTTGAAAAAAAAAAAAAACAAGAAAATTTATTTCCCCATTTAAATTATTAAACAGAGTTTGTCCTTCACCAGGATCAGAGAATCAGGACCTTGGAGAAAAGGCACCCACTTTTCAAAGGCATGAGAACACAGGAAGGTTTTAGAGGGTGCAATTCGCGTTGACTTCATCCCTCATTGATTACTACAGAAGCAGCTGAGTATTGAGCTGGTTGAGCACTTTCAGAAAACCTTCTGAGGACAAAGTTTACTTTATAGAACTCTTAGATACCATGCCTGTGGTGCACAGACTTAGTCTGTGTTATCATTATGATTTCTTTCATAGAGTCATTAGCTTTATTAATTTTACATTTGAAACAATAATTTCATAAGCTTTCTTCTTTACTCCATACTTTCTGACAAGTAAATTACTAAAATTAACAGTGTTGGCTTTTGACCATTAACAGTTTTCATCTAAATGCAGCTTGATAAAATACCTAGTAAAAATTAAAATTCAGTAAATAAGAAATGCTTAATTTGCCATTTCTTAATATGAGGAAATATAAATAAATATTGAGAATCTGGATAAAGATGAAACAATTTAATTGTTTAAATAAATATATCTTGATGTATTATGTTCTTTTTGGAAAAAAAACCCCAAACCTACAACCAAGTATCAAACTGAGCTTGAAGTGTTTACTCATTTAAACTGCTTTTCTAACCAGTGAAAATAGTCCTTATAGGAAAAACAGAAACAAAAAATAAAAAGCAGGACAAGTTTAAGTATCATTATTTTAAAAATAGAAACTTACTGTTTATATAATTGGTAAGACTAGTGATTTAAATTACCAAGTATGGGATTCCTCTCATCAACTCTGATATGTATCTAAATCTGCGTTTGAAGGGCATTAACTTTCACCAGGAATAAAGAGGCACTTTTAGGGCACGATTCCTCTCATCTGAAAGTCGACATCTTTAATTACATGAAACATTAAGAATTAGATACAGAATAGAGCCGTTCAGTTAGAAGGGACCTATAATGATCATCCACCTGCCTGACCACTTCAGGGCTGACTAAAATATAAAGCAGGTTATTAAGGGCACTGTCCAAATGCCTGTTAAACACTGACGGGCTTGGGGCGTAGACCACCTCTCTAGGAAGCCTGTTCCAGTGTTTGACCACCCTCTTGATGAAGAAATGTTTCCTAATGTCCAGTCTGAACTTCGCCTGGTGCAGCTTTGAGCCATTCCCATGCGTTCTATCACTGGATCCCAGTGAAAAGAGATCAGCATCTTGCTCCCCACTTGCCCTCCTCAGGAAGCCGTAGAGAGCAATGAGGTCACCCCTCACAGGACATACCTTCCAGCCCTGTCACCAGCTTTGTTGCCCACCTCAGCGTGTTCCTATCAGATGTTTCTTGACTGCCCTCAGGTTGATTGTTTTCAGATGCAGACATCTGGATCCATAACCCAAGCACAGCCAGACAACAGCTCTTCCGAAGTGTCAAAATAGCACATTGCTGCTATTGCTGTCACATCGACTTGTCCAACTGAAATCAAGCTGCACTATTACTCTAGGACCCCACATCCATGGGCCATGTTTATACAGATTTAAAACATGCTTCAGCCATGGGATAAAACTTTCACAGCTAATTGGCGACTTTAACCTTTCTGAGAGATATTTGCCCAACTCATTTTGTGGGTAGGTGTTCAGATCTTATCTAAAACCTGGACAAATCTCTTTTTCCTTTAGTATTTTGTATTTTTAGCACTGAAAGAGTAATGAAAGTATTATTCTTGTCATTTTGTGTGGTTTAACCATACTTTCATGAAAAAAAAAAAATTCATATCTTTTGACTTAGCCAGAATGAAGAAATAGATTTTTAAAACTCTTTTGTTTTTAAACACACACACACGCGCGCACACACACAGACACACACATACACATGCCACAGGTTGTTTTTTATTTTCCCTGCACTGAACTGATACCTACAGAAGCCACTTCCACCACTAACTTCATAAAGATATCCAAGCAGACGTTTTAGGCTGGTGTTCTATATTTGTCAACCTGAACCCAGGTGAGAGCCACTGCTTAATCAGCACATGCTGGGAAGAAGATTTCCCAAAGTCTTCTCTGCTAAAGAGCTGCATAGAAATGCAAAATACTGCAGACTTGATCACCTGATGGATATACATGTAATAAAAGAAATAGAACAAGGTCGAGAAACTAAATTTGTGGAGGAACTGTGAGGAGGTAATTACACACTTTTGGCACTAAGGTAGTTTTTATTTGTTTTATCAGGCAACGGAGTTATAGCCCCAACTGCAACCTGGATTCTGACTTTTACTCTCAAACAAGTAAGAGTATGACCTCAAACAGCTTCAAAACCATGGGTTATAAGACTACGACAGGCAAAGAAAACACCTAAGAGCACTTTAGTACACCATGGATAAACCTAGAAAACCTTCTTGCTCTGTTCCACACACAAATATTTCCCCTCTAGTACTATATTATCCTATATGTAACTGTTTCTTTCTGCAGTCTGACCCAATGGCCTTAAACGTCCTTTTTCCTTTGAAACCAAATGTTCTTCTAATCAGTTATTTGTGGTTTATTTGCTTGCAAAATGTAAACCTCCTCTACATTGACTTGTCAGGAGGCTTTTCCTCTTGCATAAAACTGCAGATGAGTCGTGCAGCTCTGCCCAGATCTCACAGGCCATGGTGATGAGGCTCTCTGTCTCTCCAAAAGCTTTATCAAACATCACACTTTAGCTACTCTTAGTCCAGATCTGTTAGTTGAAGGAAATTACTAGTTTAACATAAATAAATCCCAGTTGAGGGAGACCGGCACAGAGGAGCTTTGAGAAAAGGAGGAAAGAGACGAGATCTATTCACAGCTCACCCACAGCTTCTCTCTGAATATCTCACCACGCGTTGCCTTAGCTCATTATGCAGAAGGTTTCATCCCAAGCGATTAGGCAGCAGTGACACCTAATGCACAGGCTGGTAATTCCTTTTAATACAAAGATACTGAAGGCTGCCCTGCCTGCCCATTGCTAGAATCAGGGTATACCCTGATTCTACCCTGCACAGTTTAAAAATTTTAGTAGGAATTGTGTCCACTGTCACAATTTCTGAACATTTGCTTACTATCAAAGTCAACAAAATTTTTGGAAGAAAAAAGCAAAGGCACTTCTGTCATATAAACCATATTTTTATTTAGTATTCTATTTTAAAAATGTAACTGCTTAATATGTAGATGTCATGTACTTATCTCTTTTAAATTCAGACTCTTAAAATAATTTTTAAAATAATCATAATCAAGAAATACATTTTCACTGCTGAAGGAGTTTATTGGACAGTACTGAGTTGGAGAAGTCTTTTTCTTACCCACACAATATGGACACACAATATGTTAAGGGATAAACTCATGACCAATATAGGCTCTTTTACAGTTCCAGAGAGAAGATCTTCCTCATTTCTATTTATTCAGTTTTGCCAAGTCAGTAATGAGTTCATTCAAATCAAGAAATTTATTTGGATTTTAATAGTAGGGAAATTTGTTTTTCTTTTCCAAGCTATGAATAAAACCTCTGAGGGGCTTGGAAATGTTAGTTCTAAAATTCTGAAAGCCTGAATGACCAGATATATTAAGTCAATTTTTTGTTGGTAAAATGTCTTTAAAAGAAATTGGTTTTAAATGTATCATATTTTTTTCTATGCATCCAGCACATCCTATGTACTTGTTCTTTCTTTGGCAGATGGGAATTTTTTTCAAGAAAACTGGTTTTATGCTCTGTTATTTGATTTTCTCTTTCTATCCGAAGGTTTTTCTACCCAAAAGTGAATAATAAGAAGTATTCCAATAAATAAGGGATATTTACTATTTTACAACATAATAACATTTAGGAATTTTCCGTATGTTCTACAAGGCAAGTCCTCTTTTCACTGATATATGAAAAGAAGCACTTTGCTGGTTAGTAAAAAAAAAAATATGATGCATAAAAATAATCTTTAATTGTAAACCAATACGTATTACTATTTACCTATCTAAACCCTAACTTTCTTAGAAAAATAATTAAATCATACAAAGATAAAACAGGATGAATGTTGTTTATGAAAATCCTAGTCTTCTGAGGGTTAAAATGTATTATTTAAAGCAGTGAAGTCTGCTTATTACAGCTGAGCTATTTGGGAATAAAGGTATTTCTCTGGGCATTGCAATATCTGTTTCTGTGGATCTTTAGTTTGGAATTCTGAAGGCTGGTGGTGATTTTGAAGTTGAGCATGATACAAGGTTTTCCTCCATTATGAACTATTATGTAAACCTAGCTTGAATAAGCTACATAATTTTGCCAAATGATTCCTGAATCTTAGCCAATAATCTGATTAAAGAGAGCAAGAACTCACTTTTTATATTTAAAAAGTGTGTTTGGAGAAAGTCCACTGGTCATTCAGATTTCATTAACCTCCAAGTTAATAATTCACATTCTGTCTGTTATATTACATTCTGTCTTCAGGCCAAATTCACCCCTGGTATGTTCAAACTTGGGAAAAAGTCACTCAAAATTATTCTATTTGCTCAAAAACAAGTAAAACTAGAACAAAAAGCAAGAAAACATTACATTGCAGGTCCTTTCCTTCAACTGCTACAAATGTGCTGTGCTGCCGTGAGCCTCTTCTAGAAGGTTAACACAGCAGCAGCTCTCAGATGCGAAGAACAATGTAGAAGTGAATTTAAAAAATAAGACTCATAAGGCGGAAGCACAGAGCAGGAGCTGTAGAAAATAGGTTTCTTACCTAACGTGTACCCAAAGCATTATCAGCTATGCTGAGCTGAATTCTGCACACTGTTAGAGGAGCAATGATGATTCATAGAAAGATAATACACCAAGCTATCTCCAACGGAGTCCAGAGCAGATCTTAACAGATGGCACAGATCGCCCAGTGTGCTCCCCCACCAGCATCCATTACCTCCATTGTAAATACTGAGCCAAAACATTACTCAGAGCGTGACCTGTCCATTCACAGAAGTCATATGCTCCTTTGAGAAGACCCAGGGAGCAGAAGCAGGAGGGAAGGCAGATTTTACGTAAGTCATTTTTTTTAAATGCTGTCTACAGTCTCCTCTGCCCTGAATCCCAAGGTGTGTTGCTTCCGTGTCCCACTTCTTCACAGTGCAAGAAGTATTTGGCCTTAAAGACACAATGAGTTTTTTGCAGAATAGCTTCGCTTATGCTCATCTATGTGCATATAAGATACAAGTCCAAAGGGCTGAAAGATTATTTTAGGAAAAAAAATCTAAAATTTATATGTATCTCCAAAGTCTCAGACTGCAATACTGTGCCTTATCTGAAAGTTTCCTTGCTCTCATGCATCCCCAACAGAGATGCCTCATGCTGAAGGTCCACGAATGAGGGAAGTTTATCCGTTCTAACTCATTTGTGTCAAGACCAGGTCAATTCTCTGCTTCCTTCCCTCCCTCCCTCCCTCCCTGTTTTTGAGCTTCTACATTACAGTAGAAAGCAAAAAAATACTGTCTTGAATTTTCCAGTGCAGAATGACTTACAGCTACATGATAGATAGATCCTACACACTTATTTGACTGACTCTTAGAAATATTGAAGTCCCTACACCCCACCTAGAAAAAAAGCACTTCTTTGCTTATGTTTGTCAATTAGATCACAAAAATCCAAGACAGTATTCCCATGGAGAAAAGAAACCAAATAATCTTCAGCCACCATTTCTGAGAGCAGGCTAGATTTGAAATGGATAACATATAGTTTGAGGCAATTTTTTTCACATGTCCACTCCCTGCCCAAACACTCAAAGTCAAATGCATCCATATAATCTACTTATAAATGCTTCCAGACTTCCAGACAATGCAAAATGATACTCATACCCAGCTTTGACAGCTTTTTTCACAGACTTTGCAGAATATTGTCCAAAATGTGCTGATTTGCAGCCACTTTTCTTATTCAAATCTAAGCAATTTCACATCAAATATTTCTTGCAGGACTAATTTTAGAAAAATTCCTGAAGACTATTATAATGTAACAAAATCTGAAGTGAATTAATATGATCCAGCAAAGTGAAGTACAAAAAGCCTGTATTGATATTCAAAAACCTTGATATTCAGTTCTTAGAGGTCTTGCTTCCCCATGAGCTTTTGCAATGCTTTAAAAATGAGAGTAAGAAAAATAATCACAAAGTAGAATTGATGGCTTGTTTTTTTCAATAAGATAATGTGTGAAAAAAAGTAAATAGATGCCTAATATATATGGATGAAGTACTCATACACGACTGCCTTATGTTTCTGTGAAAGTGCTGCTCTCATGAGAGTCTGTTTTATGGCCTTTTGGTCTCTGGCTATTGAAAAATCTTAGTACCAGGGCAAGTCTGATTAATATTTTTAGTGGCAAGGCCCTTAAGAAACCACAGATGTAAACCAAGTGGTATGTTTGATATCATACAAAGTAATATGTTTAATAACTACCAACCACAAGACATTTGTGTTGTGCTGCTTTTTTTTCTCCATGAAGGATGCAATTTAGTGTATCACTCACAAGAGTAAACCATCAAAAGTATTGTTTCATTGGGAATTTTTACTGGAAGTTATCTGATTCAGATCTAACAACATGATTATAAATACAGAAGGATGATGATTTGACAGTATCAGAAGACAATTGACAGAAAAAAAGCAAGACAATCATAAGCAATTTTCAGATATTCCCCTTCCTTTCTTTTCAAGTTCCTAATTGTGGTACAGATATTACAAAACAAATAACATAATGAAGTCCAATACCACCTCTATATTGCTTCCAAAGTAAGCAGATGAAGTTTCATTGGAAACTGTTTTATTGTGGAAGGGCATATATATTTTGTAATAACTGAAAGAGCTGGCTCTGGTCCTTTCCTCATAAAACGGAAGAAACAACTAACAAATCTTTCACTATGAGAAGTCAGGGAAATTTCCTGAAGGGGGAAGAGGACTTCACAAAACATGAGCATCTTTTGAAAAAATATTTTTTCAAGCAGAAGGAATCAGGTAAAGCTGTTTGACATCTCTTCAGACTCATGTAGTTGACCGAGCATATCCTTTCTCAGACTATAGGGATGCAAGTGACTAAAAAATATTCTTTTTTTTTTTTTTTTAAAAAAAAGGAGGGGAAAGCAGGCAAAAACACCAGAGCTGCACAGCAGCCCTGCTGAGTCAGTTCTCATGGGCTGGAAACAGGACACCATGTGCCAAATAAGAATTGACAGATTACTGCTAATTAGACGAGAATTAGAGCAATGGTGGATTTGCAGATCAATTCACAATAAAAGAGTCACTGCACATCACCAAAACTGTGGATGCCCATGTGGCTGGGATTATCAGCCTCTGAGTGGATTAGCATGAACGGAGTGCTGATGTGCAACACATGCTGCTGTTGGGCAGAGACTAGAAAGGACAGTCCAAAAGGTTGTTGGGCACTCTAGCCAGTCTGCTATCAGCATTCTTCCCAGTTTCCTGATTTTATACTTAGAACACAAGGTTGCTTCAGATACTTTTCGACATCTGTACTGTCAGCCTTTTGAAAGGTGTGGGGAGATTCGTCTTGGCATATGTTCATACAATTGATCATTTTAACCAATCACAGGAAAACAAAAACCCTAATACTGAAGAAGTGTCCAAATGCAGTGCTGATTTAATGGATAAAGAACAATAAAACAACAGAAGTATATTATTCCAATAATGGAACAGTATACTAGAAATAAAAATTTTTAGAAGTCCTTTCAATATGTCCAAGTATTATCAAAAAAATTGTGCTAATATGTTGTCTCTCTGACTGCATGTGCCCTGTCACAAAACATGCAAGAAAAATAAACTTAAATGTAGTAAGGGGACCTCACTAAGTGGTAAAGCTTTTGTAAGACTTGACAGAAACTCTGAAAAAGCTCCTGTTAAACCTGCGGAAACATTTTCCAATTAAAAAGTCATTTGAAGACAGCACCATAACTAGGGATGAAGAACCAGGAATTCCCTAAAAACCAACCCTGCTTTCTTCTTTCTTCTACACGAGATAAAGGGAAGAAGAAAAAGGGGAGAACTGAGGAATAAAGGAAATCTCTTAACTACTTTATTATGAATATTTTAACGCTCACTTATTACTCACCTACTTGCCTACAGAGAGGGGTATCAGAAAGTGTCACTCAGAAGAAAACAGGAGACAAAGCCATGGATGGCTGAGAGATCGTCTGTTCAGGAAGAAATGCAATGATACCTAAGAACAGCAAGAAAAAATATTTTTGGAAAACACACTCTCCTTATACCGCCTGTATGTTTTAGTCCTAATGCAGTACTACAACAAAATAAAAAATTAAATAAATAAAAAAGGCTAAAGAAGAAAAAGAAGGATGTGGAGGAAAAGCTAACAACTACTGAGATAATGTTTGCTAGACAGCAGGGACTTCATATGAGCTAAGAAAACTTCCTCAGCCTTTACAATGAAAAATAAGATGTATTAAGAATCAGCTGATTTTGGCTACTTTTCCTGAAGACATCTATAGATGGTTAAATCATAGTTTGTTTTGGTCAGATAACACCTTAACAGCCTAGATCACAGGCTTCTAAGCAAAGAGGATTTCTTGTGTCATACCCATGTGGGATGGTCATAATGACTGGGAAGCAGGAAAATCACTGCTCAGTGACCCAGTCTCTATGTATCTCTATCCTCGGATAGAGAAGAGGAAGGAACCTAGGCTCCTCCATCACACTGGGAGCCAAGCCTGTTACCTGGGAGCTGAACACCCAGTGGAATAAAGGTCTAGTCTATAATTGTGGCATGCATTTTGGATTAAGCAAGTGTCCCAGATATGACCTGTGGGCTTTGAAAGCTTTGGTGCTGTTAACACATTACAGTCATTCAGTAGGATCTTCTATAGACTGGATTTCCAGAATAATCTAGTGTTTTTACAACTTTTTGAAACCTTTGTGTTTTGGGCAAATGCCCATCCCGGGTAGTAGTAATGTTAAAATAATAATAATAAGTTAAAAAAGGCAGAATGACTGTGAAAACTTTCAACATGAGAAAAAAAGTTTCATCATAAGGCTGTACAGAAAGGTCATGTTTTAAATTTGGTATTTGAAGTGATGTGGGCACTAATACATTGCTGGTTTGAGGAAAGATTAGATTTTTTTTCATCTAATCTGATTATTGAATTATTACATACCAAGCATACTCGACAAAAATAATAAAATAGAAGAGTCCATAGGAACACCTAGAAAGAAAGAGACATTGGACAAATACACACAGATAGGAAAGTGTGCACTGGTCTGTATTGCTATTAGGGGACTTTAAAACATAACAGGGTAAATTGGCCACCTTTCTCTCAGATAAGCGTGAATGCGGCTAACTAGAACTATGCCATAGAAATGGAATGATTCCAACTGAATCAAGGATTTCAACAACTGAAATGATTGTGTGTGTAAGCATCAAGGAGGATCAGGTTTAACATGCATGCTGCTACTTCCAATTTTTTCAAATTTCAAGATGCACTTGGAATTTACCTGCTACAGCAGAAAATTATTAACATAAACTAAATGTGCATATATACATACGGAATTATATTTAATATATCCATTTGTAACAATCAGCCTTTCTCCTATACAT